>NC_057802.1:525002578-525086831 GCF_018294505.1 Triticum aestivum
GTACGGGCGGCGGGTGGACACGTGGCAGGCGCCGGTTGGACGGGGGCGGCGGCGCGTTTCGTCCGGCGCGGGACAGACGCGTCCGGCGCGCGGAGGGAGAGGGTTAGGGTTTGGACTGCGCGAAAAAAATCGGGGGGAGATGTGTATTTATAGGTAGAGGGAGCTAGGAGACTCCAAATGGAGTGCGGTTTTCGCCCACACGATCGTGATCGAACAACCTAGAGCATGGAAGAGACTTAGAGGGGTTTTGGGCTGTTTAGAGGGGGGGTTTGCTGCAACACACAAAAGGCATCTGCGGTTACCCGGTTAGCCGTTGGAGTACCAAACGACCTCCAAATGGAACGAAACTTGACCGGTGGTCTACCGGTGGTACACCAAGGCCACTTGGCAAGCCTCGGTCCATTCCGAGAACGTTCAACACCCGCTCACAAAAAGAAAACAAGAGGGGTGCGCCGGAGGAGGTGGGAGTGCCGGATTGCAAAACGGACAACGGAGAAAATGCTCGGATGCATGAGACGAACAAGTATGCAAATGAGATGCACATGATGACATGACATGAGATGCATGACATGAACAAAATGCAAAACGGAGAACAAAACCCGACCACGAAGGGAATATGATAACACATAGCCGGAAATGGCAAGAGTTGGAGTTACAAATATGGAAAGTTACATCCGGGGTGTTACATGAAGTTCATCACAAAGCTCTTGTAGCTAGGTGGGAGCGACTGAAGGATTCTGTCAATGACCGCATCATCCGGGAGATTAACTCCCAGCTGAGATAAGCGGTTGTGCAACCCTGGCATTTTGAGTATGTGCTCGCTGACAGAACTATTTTCCTCCATCTTACAACTGTAGAACTTGTCGGAGACTTCATATCTCTCGACCCGGGCATGAGCTTGGAAAACCATTTTTAGCTCTTGGAACATCTCATATGTTCCGTGCTGCTCAAAACGCTTTTGGAGCCCCGGTTCTAAGCTGTAAAGCATGCCGCACTGAACCAGGGAGTAATCATCACTACGCGACTGCCAGGCGTTCATAATGTCTTGAGTTGCTGGGAAAACAGGTGCATCACCTAGCGGTGCTTCAAGGACATATGCTTTCTTGGAAGCTATGAGGATAATCCTCAGGTTACGGACCCAGTCCGTGTAGTTGCTACCATCGTCTTTCAACTTGGTTTTCTCTAGGAACGCGTTGAAGTTGAGGGCAACATTAGCATGGGCCATTTGATCTACAAGACATATTGCAAAGTTTTAGACTATGTTCATGATAATTAAGTTCATCTAATCAAATTATTTAATGAACTCCCACTCAGATAGACATCCCTCTAGTCATCTAAGTGATAAATGATCCGAGTCAACTAGGCCGTGTCCGATCATCACGTGAGACGGACTAGTCATCATCGGTGAACATCTTCATGTTGATTGTATCTTCTATACGACTCATGTTCGACCTTTCGGTCTTCCGTGTTCCGAGGCCATGTCTGTACATGCTAGGCTCGTCAAGTCAACCTAGGTGTATTACGTGTGTAAATCTGGCTTACACCCGTTGTATGCGAACGTTAGAACCTATCACACCCGATCATCACGAGGTGCTTTGGAACAACGGACCTTAGCAACGGTGCACAGTTAGGGGGAACACAATTCTTAATATTTTAACGAGGGATCATCTTATTTATGCTACCATCGTTCTAAGCAAATAAGATGTAAAAACATGATAAACATCACATGCAATCAAATAGTGACATGATATGGCCAATATCATTTTGCTCCTTTTGATCTCCATCTTCGGGGCGCCATGATCATCATCGTCACCGGCATGACACCATGATCTCCATCATCGTGTCTTCATGAAGTTGTCTCGTCAACTATTACTTCTACTACTATGGCTAACGGTTTAGCAATAAAGTAAAGTAATTACATGACGTTTATGTTGACACGCAGGTCATAAATAAATTAAGACAACTCCTATGGCTCCTGCCGGTTGTCATACTCATCGACATGCAAGTCGTGATTCCTATTACAAGAACATGATCAATCTCATACATCACATATATCATTCATCACATCCTTTTGGCCATATCACATCACACGACATATGCTGCAAAACAAGTTAAACGTCCTCTAATTGCTGCTGAAATTTTTATGTGGCTGCTATAGGTTTCTTAGCAAGAACGTTTCTTACCTACGCCAAAACCACAACGTGATATGCCAATTTATATTTACCCTTCATAAGGACCCTTTTCATCGAATCCGATCCGACTAAAGTGGGAGAGACAGACACCCGCTAGCCACCTTATGCAACTAGTGCATGTCAGTCGGTGGAACCTGTCTCACGTAAGTGTACGTGTAAGGTCGGTCCGGGCCGCTTCATCCCACGATGCCGCCGAATCAAGATAAGACTAGTAACGGCAAGTAAATTGACAAAATCGATGCCCACAACAACTTGTGTTCTACTCGTGCATAGAAACTACGCATAGACCTAGCTCATGATGCCACTGTTGGAGATCGTTGCAGAAATTAAAAATTTTCTACGCATCACCAAGATCAATCTATGGAGAGACTAGCAACGAGAGAGAGGGGAGTGCATCTTCATACCCTTGAAGATCGCGGTGCGGAAGCGTTACAAGAACGCGGATGAAGGAGTCGTACTCATAGCGATTCAGATCGCGGTTGATACCGATCTAAGCGCCGAACGACGGCGCCTCCGCGTTCAACACACGTACAGCCCGGGGACGTCTCCTCCTTCTTGATCCAACAAGGGGGGGGGGAGGAGAAGTTGAGGGAGAGCTCCGTCAGCACGATGGCGTGGTGGCGGTGGAGCTCGTGGTTCTCCGGCAGAGCTTCACTAAGCGCTACGGAGGAGGAGAAGGTGTAGGAAGGGGGAGGGCTGCGCCAGGAGAAGTGGTGCGGTTGCCCTCCCACCCCCACTATTTATAGGGGGAAGGGGAGAGGGGGCCGCCCCCCTAGATCCATCTAAAGGGGGGGGGCGGCCCCTCAGGAGGGGGGGGCAGCGGCCCCCTTAGGGTTTCCAACTAGGGGGCGCCCGCCCCCGGGGGGGGGGGCAGCACCCCCCTAGGGTTTCCAACCCTAGGCGCCTTGGACCCTTGGGGGGCGCACCAGCCCACTAAGGGGCTGGTTCCCACCTAACTACAGCCCATTAGGTCCTTCGGGGCAGGTGGACCCTCCCGGTGGACCCCCGGAACCCCTTCGGTGGTCCCGGTACAATACCGATAAACCCCGAAACCTTTCCGGTGACTGAAACTGGACTTCCCATATCTAAATCTTCACCTCCGGACCATTCCAGAACTCCTCGTGACGTCCGGGATCTCATCCGGGACTCCGAACAACTTTCGGTAGCCACATACAATTCCCATTACAACTCTAGCGTCACCGAACCTTAAGTGTGTAGACCCTACGGGTTCGGGAACTATGCAGACATGACCGAGACATCTGTCCGGCCAATAACCAACAGCGGGATCTGGATACCCATGTTGGCTCCCACATGTTCCACGATGATCTCATCAGATGAACCACGATGTCAAGGATTCAATCAATCTCGTATACGATTCCCTTTGTCTACCGGTATAGCACTTCCCGAGATTCGATCGTCGGTATACCGATACCTTGTTCAATCTCGTTACGGCAAGTCTCTTTACTCGTTCCGTAACACATCATTCCGTGACCAACCCCTTAGTCACATTGAGCTCATTACGATGATGTCTTACCGAGTGGGCCCAGAGATACCTCTCCATCATACGGAGTGACAAATCCCACTCTCGATTCGTGCCAACCCAACAGATACTTTCGGGGATACCCGTAGTGTACCTTTATAGCCACCCAGTTACGTTGTGAGGTTTGGCACACCCAAAGTACCCTTACGGTATCCGGGAGTTGCACAATCTCATGGTCTAAGGAAAAGATACTTGACATTAGAAAAGCTTTAGCAGACGAACTACACGATCTTGTGCTATGCTTAGGATTGGGTCTTGTCCATCACATCATTATCCTAATGATGTGATCCCGTTATCAATGACATCCTATGTCCATGGTTAGGAAACCGTAACCATCTATTGATCAACGAGCTAGTCAACTAGAGGCTCACTAGGGACATGTTGTGGTCTATGTATTCACACATGTATTACGATTTCCGGATAACACAATTATAGCATGAACAATAGACAATTATAATGAACAAGGAAATATAATAATAACCATTTTATTATTGCCTCTAGGGCATATTTCCAACAGGAGCTTATGGCGTGTTCACCAGCATGGCCGACGACAGGCGCATCAGACGGCAGCAACAACAAGAAGTGAATGCATTAGCATCAGAGACCCCTGAATTCATGCATTGGTCTGATAAGCCCATCAGCTAGAGCAGAGCCGACCACCCGGAGGTGATGCCCAATCCTGGCTTCTATGCTCTGGTGTTGGATGCCACCTTTGCCACGGAGAGATGAGCTGCTCGCTTCTCCCGAGTTCTAAAAGATGGCGGCAGCAACATCAACATCCTGTACAAAGATACCATGGAGAAGTTGGGAATCAAGCAGATACATCTTCAGCCCAGCCGGACTATTTTCCATGGCATTGTTCCAGGCCTTTCCTGCTCACCAATCGGCAAGACTCAGATAAATGTCCTCTTCGGGGACAAAATCATTTCCGCCGAGAGCCAGTCTGGTTTGAGGTGGTGGACCTTGAGAGCCCTTATCATGCATTGCTTGGCCGGCCTGCCCTGGCCAAGTTTATGGCGGCCCCCACTATGCTTACCTGAAGATGAAGATGCCGAGCTCCAAGGGAATCCTGACTATAGGAGGAGACTACAAGAAGTCGTCCGCCTGCGCGGCAGAGAGCAGCCAGTTAGCCGAGTCCCTCGTGATCGCGGCTGAGAAGCGACTCCTTGACCGGGTTGTGGCAATGGCCGGCAAGCAGCTGGAAATATCAGCCAACCCCAAGGAGTCGGAAGCTGAGGGATCGTTCAAGCCGGCAAAGGAAACACAGAAGATACCCTTGGACCCGGAGCACCCAGAGAGGCACGCTATCATAGGTGCAAACCTCGACAGCAAATAGGAAGGCGAGCTCGTCGATTCCCTCCGCGAGAATCGGGACATCTTTGCATGGTCAGCCAAGGACATGCCAGGTGTTCCGACAGAATTCGCTGGGCACAAGCTACATGTCCGGTCTGATGCCAAACCAGTCAGGCAGCCCTTGCGCCGCCTGTCCGAGGAGAAGAGAAGAGTTGTTGGAGAAGAGATAGCCCGGCTTCTAGCAGCCGGCTTCATCATGGAGGTGTTCTTTCTAGAGTGGTTGGCTAACCCAGTCCTAGTGCTGAAGAAGAACAAGCAGAGGCGCATGTGTATTGATTATACCAGCCTCAACAAAGCATGCCCCAAAGACCCCTTTGCCTTACCAAGGATTAACCAAGTGATAGACTCCACAACCGGATGCGAGCTGTTGAGCTTTTTGGACGCATACTCGGGGTATCATCAGATCAAGCCGAACGCGGTCGACAGGCTGAAGACCGACTTCATCACGCCATTCGGAGCCTTCTGCTACCTAACCATGACGTTCGGCTTGAGGAATGCCGGCGCCACTTTTCAGCGATGCATGCAGAAGTGTCTCCTTAAGCAACTCGGCAGAAACGGCCACGTCTATGTGGACGATGTTGTGGTGAAGATGGAGAAGCGTGGAACGCTGCTAGAAGACCTCAAGGAAACCTTTGAGAATTTGCGTCGATTTCAGATCAAGCTCAACCCGGAGAAGTGCGTCTTTGGAGTACCAGCCGGCCAGCTTCTTGGCTTTCTGGTCTCAGAGCGCGGCATAGAGTGCAACCCTGTGAAGATCAAGGCCATCGAGAGGATGCAAGTGCCCACCCGACTGCTGGACGTGCAAAATTCACCGGCTGCTTGGCATCCATCAGCCGTTTCATTAGTCGGCTGGGCGAGAAGGCTCTTCCCCTGTACCAGCTCATGAAGAAGACCACCTTTTTCGAGTGGAACGACAAGGCGGATGAAGCTTTTCTCCAGCTCAAGAAGATGTTGACCACTCCGCCTATTCTAGCGGCTCCGACTCCTAAGGAGCCCATGCTCCTCTACATCGCCGCTACCAGTCGGGTGGTCAGCACAGTCATAGTGGTGGAACGCAAGGAAGAAGGCAAAGCACTACTAGTCCAGAGGCCGGTGTATTACTTGAATGAAGTGTTGTCTGCCTCCAAGCAAAACTACCCCCACTACCAGAAGATGTGCTATGGCGTGCACTTTGCCGCCAAGAAACTGAAGCCATACTTCCAAGAGCACCCAATCACCGTGGTTTGCACTGCTCCCCTTGCTGAGATAATTGGAAGCCGAGATGCCTCAGGCCGAGTGGCCAAATGGGCCATAAATTTGGCCCCCTACACCATCTACTACTAGCCTCGCACCGCCATCAAGTTGCAAGCACTGGCCGACTTCCTCGTCAACTGGGCCGAGACCCAGTATCTCCCGCCAGCACCTGACTCCACCCATTGGCGAATGCACTTCGATGGTTCCAAGATGCGCACCGGTTTGGTAGCCGACATCGTCCTCACCTCTCCCAAAGGCGACAAGCTCAGATATGCGCTGCAAATTCACTTTACCGCCTGAGGGAGTCCTAGAATAGGGGTTCCTCGGATGGCCGGACTATATACTTTAGCCGGACTGTTGGACTATGAAGATACAAGATTGAGGACTTCGTCTCGTGTCCGGATGGGACTCTCCTTGGCGTGGAAGGCAAGCTTGGCGATACAGATATATAGATCTCCTCCCTTGTGACCGACTCTGTGTAACCCTAGCCCCCTCCGGTGTCTATATAAGCCGGAGGGTTTAGTCCGTAGGACAACAACAATCATACCATAGGCTAGCTTTTAGGGTTTAGCCTCTACGATCTCATGGTAGATCAACTCTTGTAATACTCATATCATCAAGATCAATCAAGCAGGAAGTAGGGTATTACCTCCATCGAGAGGGCCCGAACCTGGGTAAACATTGTGTCCCCCGCTTCCTGTTACCATCCGCCTTAGACGCACAGTTCGGGACCCCCTACCTGAGATCCGCCGGTTTTGACACCGACATTGGTGCTTTCATTGAGAGTTCCATTGTGCCGTCACCGTAAGGCTTGATGGCTCCTTCAATCATCGGCAACGATGCGATCTAGGGTGAGGTTTTCCTCCCCGGACAGACCTTCGTATTCGGCGGCTTCGTACTGCGGGCCAATTCGCTTGGCCATCTGGAACAGATCGAAAGCTACGCCCCTGGCCATCAGGTCAGGTTTGGAAACTTGAACTACACTGCTGACATGTGCGGAGATTTGAACTTCGGTGGATTCGAGCCCATGTCAGGTACGCCGCACGATCATGACGAGCATGATTTAGCTCTGCCGTTGAACAGTGTTCGGGAGATCACGCCTGCAACTACTCCGGCCCTTAATCCGGAACAAATTGCGCCATCGGAGGACGGGTGGATAGACCCCGCCACGAAAGCCGCACTCTCAGTGGCGATAGAGCCGAATACTGACTTCACCTCCTACGAGACCCGTGTTGCCAAATTATTGGATTCATCCCCGGCCACGGACTCCGAGCCACTGGTGTCCGTGCCCATCGAATCTGATTGGGCGCCGATCATGGAGTTTACCTTCGCGGATATCTTTCAGCACTCGCCTTTTGGCGACTTGCTAAATTCATTAAGATCCCTCTCCTTGTCAGGAGAACCTTGGCCGAACTATGTCCGGCTAGACTGGGATGCGGACGACGAGGAAATTCGCGACCCACCCACCACCCACTTAGTAGCCACTGTCGACGATTTAACCGACATGATCGATTTCGACTCCGAAGACATCGACGGCATGGACGATGATGCAGGAGAGGAACAGGAACCATCGCCCACAGGGCGCTGGACAGCCACTTCATCACATGACATATACATGATGGATACACCCAAAGAAAACAATGACGAGGAACGGAAGGATGTAGCGAAGGATAGCTCCCTCGAGAAGCAAACAAAGCATCAGCATAGGCGCCGCTCCAAATCCCGCCTCGGCAAAAACAGCGATAACAGCGCAAGAGAAAATAACACCCCAGTCGACTCCAGAGGAAATGACGACCACATTGACCCAGCGGCAGAGCAGGATGAACCAGCAAACGGCAAACATAGTACGGATCCGCTGTCCGAACACGGCGACGCTGAGGATAAAGCTCATCAACCTCCCTCTGGAGAGGAAAACAGTCCGGACGAAGATGCACACATCATCCCAGAAAGACACTTGGAACAAGAGAACCTCCGCAGAAGGCTTATTGCCACCGCGAGGAGTCTGAAGAAGCAGAAGCAAAGGCTTAAGGCCGCGCAGAATACGCTCAACAGTAGATGGAACAAAGTGCTCGACAATGAAGAAAAGTATGGTGGTAGTTACCACATAAAGAGCTATCCAAAGCGCAAGCTGTTGCCCGAATTTGATGATGAGGCCTTAGAGCCCACACAGCCGAAAAATAAGACGGCCGACCGGTCGGATCAACCACCTTGTGGCCGCGATAGATCGGCTAACAAGGCCGCACATAAGTCAGCACACGATTCACATGAGGACCTGCATCAGAAGACCGGCACTACCAGATCCATCTACGGATCAAGGAAACACGCTCCAGTGCGCAACCAAAACCGAACACTACAACCGTCAGAACGCCACGACACATCCAAATACAGGGGTGCCGCACACCCCCTATGTTTCACCGATGAGGTGCTGGACCACAAATTTCCAGAAGGATTCAAACCAGTGAACATAGAGGCGTACGACGGAACCACAGACCCTGGGGTCTGGATTAAGGACTTTATCCTCCATATCCATATGGCTCGCGGAGATGATCTCCACGCCATCAAGTACTTGCCCCTCAAGCTGAAAGGACCAGCTCGGCACTGGCTGAAAAGCCTCCCCGAAAACTCAATTGGAAGTTGGGAGGCGCTTGAGGATGCTTTTCGGGCCAATTTTCAAGGGACCTATGTCTGACCTCCGGATGCAGACGATTTAAGTCATATAATTCAACAGCCCGGAGAGTCAGCCCGAAAGCTTTGGAACAGATTTCTCACTAAGAAGAACCAAATCGTCGACTGCCCGGACGCCGAAGCCTTAGCAGCTTTCAAACACAGCGTCCGAGACGAATGGCTCGCCAGACACCTCGGTCAAGAAAAACCGAGAACAATGGCAGCCCTGCCAAGCCTCATGACCCGCTTTTGCGCGGGCGAGGATAGCTGGCTAGCCCGTAGTAGCACTGGCGACCCAAGCACATCCGAAGTCAGGGATGGCAATGGAAAACCACGACATAGTAAAAGCAAGCGTCCGAATAACGAGGATAGCCCAGACAACACGGCGGTAAACGCCGGATTTAGGGGCTCTCGACCCGGCCAGCGGAAAAAGCCTTTCAAAGGCAACAGAGATGGACCGTCCAGCCTAAACAAGATTCTAGACAAATTATGTCAGATTCATGGCACCTCCGATAAACCTGCAAATCACACCCACAGAGAATGCTGGGTCTTCAAGCAGGCCGGCAAGTTAAACGCCGAACACAAGGGAAGGGATACACCAAGTGAAGACGAGGATGAGCCTCGCCAGCAAAGCACTGGGGGACAGAAAAAATTCCCACCAGAGGTCAAAACAGTGAACATGATTCATGTGACGAAGAGGAGAAGCAAACATGCACTCCGAGACACAAGCGTCGTAGAGCCCGTCACCCCTAAGTTTAACCCTTGGTCGGCCTGCCCGATCACTTTCAATAGCAGGGATCACCTGACAAGTATCCAGCACAGAGGATTGGCTGCCTTGGTGCTAGACCCAATTATCGACGGATACCATCTCACCCAAGTCCTCATGGACGGCGGCAGTAGTCTTAATCTGATATACCAGGACACAGTCCGCAAAATGGGGATAGACCCAACAAGAATCAGCCATAGTAATACTACCTTTAAAGGAGTAATACCAGGCCCAGAGGCCCACTGTACGGGCTCTCTAGTACTAGAGGTTGTATTCGGTTCACCCGACAACTTCCGAAGTGAAAAGTTAACCTTCGACATCGCTCCATTCCGAAGCGGCTATCAAGCACTACTCGGAAGAACAGCTTTCGCTCGTTTTAATGCAGTACCGCATTACGCTTCTCTTAAGCTTAAGATGCCCGGTCCACGTGGCACCATCACAGTCAGTGGAAATATTGAGCGTTCCTTACATGTGGAAGAACGTGCGGCGGCTTTAACAGCCGAACACTAGACGGACTCCCCAACCAAAATAAATGATCGGTCGTCAAGACCGCGGACACGGCTAGACGAGTCCGGCGCATCACTAGATGTAACAGCCTAGATATACCTGAAATCAGTTTGCTGATGATACTCCCATAGGCGGTACCAGGGGCTTCCCGCATGTAAAAAGGACTAGTTCGGCTCAATTTTACTTACCTTGAATTTTAATGGTTTATTGAGAATAACCAATTTTTTCGCACGACAACTTTCACCTAAGTTCTTCTCTCTTACAAATGACAATCGTGCTACACCCTTCCAGGCTACGGCACAACGGAGACACAGGCGCAGACGTGCAGCAGGGACCCGCCCATAGGTTTCTTTTTAGATTAAGACCCTACGTAAACCTTTTTTACTGCCTTTTGTTGCTTCACATCCTCCGGATACTCAGGATAACCGAGAAGGATGCTGACGTTATTGGCATTTCGCCACATCAGAACTTGCACGTACCTGGAAACTTGGGTTCATTATCAAGGGCATTGCTCAGCCCGGTATATGTTATAAAGACCGAATACCTTAGGGAGAGTTCGGTGTCGCGAGTTTGGCCTTATATGCATCAGCTCCGAATCATGTCTTTGGTCAAATGTTGGGTTTGCCCGGCTCCCGTGTTTTGCTACCTTACGTTCCGCTCTATCGGCTAAGGTGGCACCGGAAGAACTACTGCGATTGTGCCCTGGTTCATCCAGACGAGCACCTCAGTAGAGAAAGCCGAAAACTGACTGTCATGATAAAGAGCGAGACTGGTCAACCACTCGATGACTTAGCGGAATCTTCGGGATTCCTCTGCATTAACGAAGGGCCGTTTCCCGGTCATGTATGTACGCGCCCTGTATTCGGATGAGCGCGGAGGTACCAGGGGCTATATAGTAGTCCCACCGTCAAACTCCTATGGCTAAGTGAAAGTGTTAAAGCAATATAGTCCGATTGCCTCGTTCGCTGCGCTATCACCTCCTTAATGGACCAAGACGTTGGATCAAGTGTGAATACGCGTTTTTTGCAAACAACCCCGCATTACATGCGTGGTGGCTGAAGCCGACGACTGCAAACTTTCAGGTTATATACATATATACATAAACGACCGCACAGGAGGCATCATAATACTTTCAGGCAAAAGTATAAACACAACCTTTATAATTTAATAAACATTGTTCTTACAATGGGAATACATGTCATTAGAACATAATATTCTTCGAGCACTGAGCCTCTATTAAACGAGCGCCTTCAAGGACTTCTTCAAAGTAGTGCTCGGTAGATACTCGACCCACGGCCGAACTCTGGGTTGAGATAGCGGTGGCCTCCATCTCTGCCCAGTATGTCTTGACACAGGCAAGAGCCATCCGCGCACCCTCTATGCAGGACAACCTCTTCATAGCGTCGATGCCTGGCACAGCACCAAGGAACTGTTGCACTAAACTAAAATAACTATTCGGCCTTGGCCCTTCCGGCCACAGATGATCCACAACAGACCTCATGGCAAGCCCGGACAACCTATGGAGCTCGGCCCACTCGGCCATTTGCTCATTCAATAGCAGCGGACGCACTGGAACATTGAACTGTGACCAGAAAAACTTTTCCACTTCACGATCTTTTTGATCTTTGAAAAACTCGGCCGCATCAGCAGCACTTGCTGCCAAATCCACGTATGCGTTTGCAGAACTCCATAGTTGATCAAGAGGGGCATACTTAGGATCTCCGAACTTCGTCCGCAACAAAAAGGGCTTCCCAGCCGCGATATCCCCGGCTTGACGCAGCTCCTCCTTCGCCGCTCTGATTTTCGAGCGGGCATCCTTGGCCGCTACCATGGCCTTCTCCAGGTCCGTCATCTTCGTTCGATTTTCCTTTTCAAGAAGCTCATAACGGTCGGCGGCATCCTTCAACTCAACAACCATCTTGGATATTTTATCCTTGCTTTGGCAATGCACAACCTGTTCGGCTCTCAGCTCTTCGACCGCCCTTAGAGCGGCCGCATCACTCTTCCTGGCTTGTTCCTTGGCTTGGGCAAGTTCCGACCGAAGGGTCTCCATGGCGGCAGCCCCATCTGCAGTCACAACATATTAAAGATACTAGCATCATGCTCCTCTTAATATGTGTTGATCACTGGAGAAAATGCATACCCTGTGCCTTGTCAAGCCGCTTGTTTACAAGCACGAGTAAGGCCAATCAATCCTCAAAGATATCCATCAAGGCGAGTGTGGTCACCTCGCGGCTTCAAGAGCACTCGTGGCCAAAACTTTCCGCCACGGTTTTTTCTGGCCGACTGCTCCAGAAGATGCCAAAGAATTGGCCCAAAAATGCAAAGGGTGCCAGAAGTTCCGCTCCAAACCACATCAGCTGGCTTCTGCACTCAAGACTATCCCCATTGCCTGGCCCTTTGCCGTCTGGGGCCTAGACATGGTGGGACCATTCAAGACGGCGCGTGGAGGCATGACTCATCTGCTTGTCGCGGTGGACAAGTTCACCAAGTGGATAGAAGCAAAACTAATTAAGAAATTGAATGGTCCGACTGCTGTGACTTTCATCTCCGACATCACCATCCGGTATGGCATACCGCACAACATCATCACCGACAATGGCACAAACTTTGCCAAAGGAGCCTTGGCCCGTTTCTGCGTGACGCAGGGCATCCGACTGGACTTAGCGTCCGTTGCCCATCCGCAGTCAAACGACCAAGTGGAGCGGGAAAACGGCCTCATTTTGTCCGGCATCAAGCCCCGACTGGTCGAGCCTCTAGAGCGTTCAGCCGGCTGTTGGCTCGATGAGCTGCCGGCCGTCCTCTGGAGCCTGCGCACAACTCCGAACAAGTCAACCAGCTTCACGCCTTTCTTCCTCGTCTACGGTGCCGAAGCCGTCATCCCGACGGACATAGAATTCGACTCCCCTCGAGTCACCATGTACACCGAAGAGGAGGCAGAAGAAGCACGAGAAGACGGTGTCGATCTGCTAGAAGAGAGCCGGCTGTTGGCACTCAGCCAGTCCACCATCTACCAGCAAAGCCTGCGCCGATACTACAATCGGAAGGTCAAGCCATGATCCTTCCAAGAGGGAGACCTTGTGCTCTGACTGATCCAGCGAATAGCCGGCCAGCACAAGCTCTCGGCACCTTGGGAAGACCCCTTCATCATCAGCAAGGTGTTGGGCAACGACTCCTACTACCTCATCGACGCTCAGAAGCCTCGAGCACGCAAAAGAGATGACTCCGGCAAGGAGACGGAGCGACCATGGAATGCAAACCTCCTTCGAAGGTTTTACATTTGATGCAGTATGTACCACGCCAACTTTTGTATTAAGTACGAAGACTCCAGGTCCCCCGAGAAGAGTTCGGGGACTGCCCTCTTTTATCTATACGATAAGTATTACGTCTGTTATTGTGTTACTTCATTAGTCCGTCTGGCACCGGGTTCGACCAGTCGACCCGGGGACTTGCCGCCTTGTACTATGAAATGCTTCCTGCAGCCGGACAAGTAATGTGTTGGCACTTAAGTTTTCTCCTGCCAGAAGCCGCAGTTTGCAGAGCGACTGTTCGGTCGGCAGGAGTCAAGGCAGAAAGGGTGTCCGCATGAAAAATGGCTAAGGACCCAAAGCATACACATAGTCCAAGCCGGCTTCTCGCCTCATCGACCGGCTGTCAAGCAGCCGGCCGGCCGGCTTCTACTTAACTTGCTAAGAAAGCTCTAAATCGGCTAAGTACTTACTTTCCCGAAAGTGGCTAAGTACTTGACCCAGCCACAGTCCGCAGAGCGGCTGTTCGGCTGGCAAGACGGCAACCGAGGGAAGGCGGCAAAGGAAAAAAGCCAAAGAGAAGAAAGCAAGGAAAGATAGAACTCAGCAAAAATAGTTACATATCAAAAGGCCCTTGGCCAACATCCAACAAGAGTTTGAAATACACCCCGCGAGTGGAATTGTGCAAAGTTAACAAAGTTTGTCGAGACTGATAAGCAGGTAAAAACAAAGATAAAATGGCAGCCTAGGAAGCAGCAGACATGTTCGGTGGAACGGTGGAGTCGGTGGTGTCGGTTGGTGGAGCGGCCGACTGGTCAGTCTCCGCTTGGCCGCCTTCAGTAGCAGCCGGCTCGCTCGGGCGTGGCTCGTTGCTGGAGGCGCGGTCGAGCTGAGGCTGGTCGTCCGCTCCGACCTCTGGCGCCTCCTCTCCACCTTCCTCCTCCTCCTCGTCTTCTTCCTCGCCGCTGGAGTCGATCACCTCGGCCGAGTCCTCGCCGTCTTCTGGGTTCAGCCCGAACCACTCTGGTGGCGCCTCGGCGCCGTTCTCGGCCCGCTACGAGATGAAGATGCTAGTGTTGGTGTACTCGGCGATTGCCGCCGCTCGCTTCACAAGATCATCCTCCACCGCCGCCAGCTCCTCCTGGGCCTCCAGTCGAAACATGGTCAACTGGGCTAGATTTAGCCCAGGGTACCACGCCTTGACGAACTCCAAGGCCCGACGTGCTCCAGCCCGGGCCGAGGAGCCCTTCCAGGCCTCAAGACGGCCGACCGCCACCTCCAGCCAGTCGGCAGTCCGACTGGGAGTGAGCGGTGCCGGCATGTACGGCCACAGGGCAGCGATCGCCTGGGCGCCGACACGTTGAAGACGGCGCAGCATCTGATGAGCCGGCTGGAGACGGGCCTGGATGCTGAGAAGCTGCTCGCTGAGGGTTCGGGGGGCGTCGGCATCAATTTCCGCACCTTCCGCCCTCCCCCCTTCGCGATTGGCCTCGATGGCCCGATTGGCAGCGACGGAGTGACCGGGGAAGAAGTCTGCTCAAACAAAAGAAAAAAGCCAAAGTTAGGAACAAGAAGCCGGCCTGATCAGAGGTCGGTGGCTCGAAGAAGAATAAAGAGGGAGGCTCACCATCAACCATGTCTTCAATCTCGCCGAAGCCGGCAGTCAGCATCGCCTCCTTGTCGGTCCAGGCAGAGCGTTTGGTCTCGAACTCAGCTAGGAGACTGGCCTCCTTGTACTCTGCCTCCTTCTGGGCCTTCTTGAGAAGCTCCGCCTGCTCCGCTAGTTGCGTGACCAGCCGGTCATGCTCTTCGGTCAGCTTGCCACAGTCCGTCTCCTTGGCGCGAAGCGCGGTGTTGGCTTTGCCCAGCTGCTGTTGCAGGGCGGCGTTGGCCTCTGCAAAAGTAGAAAAAGAAAAGGACATCAACAATCAACAAAGAGAGATATAGTGCCAGGAAGATCCGGCCCGACTGCTCAGTAGTCGGCCCAAATCTCGGAGACTACAGCCCACGGGTGCGCCATCGCACCCCCGCAGAGAAAGAAACAAAGACTTACTCCAGATTTTCGACAAGTCGGCGGTCTGCCGAGTTAGCTCCTGGACCTTGGAGTTGAAGACGGTCGCACGGAGGTTGTGATAATCCTGCAATGAAGAAATCAGATAATGTTAGTGGAGCTTGCCAATTAAAGTTCCGAGCCGCCTGCTCAGCAGCCGGCCTGAAACTCGGGGACTACACCCAGTGGGGGTGCTGGCGCACCCCCCACAGAGAAGCATAAAAATCTAAGAAGCAAGAAATATACCCGGACGGCGGCTCGCGACTCCAAGAACGCATTGTTGCAACCCTTAAGAGGGTCGGCCTCGGCCTGAAGCTTGGCTTGGACGTCTAGGATCGCCGTGTTCAAAGGGCCCGTCCCGCCTCCCCGCACCCACCCAGTGGGCGCGGCGCTGGTCGCCTCGGCGTCCGGGATTGAAGAGCTCGCGGCGGCGGTCTCCTGCGGGCGTGGCGCCGAAGCCGCCTTTGCGAGCCGGCGGCGCGTCGGGGTGCGGACCTCAGGAGTTGGGTCCGTCGCCACCTCGTCTCCGGCTGGCGGCGCCGGTGGATCAGCCGGCTGCTTGTCTCACGCCTCCTCAGAAGGCGGCGACGGGGGCACGATTACGTCCGGCATAACGACATCGCCGCCATCCCTCTCCATGGTCGGGTGCTCGTCACCGGTTCCCCCCAGTCGGCACCATGAATTCTGGTGGCGGCGGCACGGAGTTCAGGGGGTGACGAATATCGCCGACTGTAATGGGCCACGGGTAGCCTAACCCGAGCCCCAGAACCTTCCAAGACATCGGGGCCGGCTGTGCCCCTCAAGACGTCAAGATAGAGCTCCGCCTTCTGTCGGCCGGCTGGCCGAATGGCCGACTGCCAGAAGGCGGCCATGCTCAGGAAGGCGGCTCCAAGACGGGCCGACTCCTAGCAGGCGGCCTCCAGAGAGGCCGGCTCCTAGCAGTCGGCCCATGGCGCCCTCAAAGTCTGCGCCCCCAATAAGGAGACAAGACAGGGTATGGCTGCAGTATAGCCCATCACCCCCGTATCCAGGGCCAGGCGTGGCCACAGTGCTCCGTAAAGGCGGAGATCCCCCCCGGCGTGACACTGTTGCCGCTCCGCCCCTGACATCACTCCTGTCAGGCGATGCCATGCTCCCACGACCGTCTGTCGGTACAGCCCGAAGACGGCGGGCCCTACCGATTAGCGAGAGCCCGGAAGACGGCGGGAGCCTCACCAGTCGGACCCAAGGGAGGCCGACCCCCAGTAGTCGGCCCGCCCCTTCCTTGAGGCCCACACGCCATTAACCAGATAAGACGTGGAGTGGCTACAGTGATCTCCCGCCAGGCGGCGGGACTGTAGCCATGCTCCCCTGACCAAGCAAGCGTCATTAGCGTTACGGCTACAGTAATCAGCAGCCGGCAAGACCCGCGAATGGCGGGGGCGGCCTGTCGGCGCCGTACCAGACCAGTCGGTGGGGCCCACCAGGCGGCGGGCTCCAGCAGTCGGCGGAGAAGCCGGCGATCAGAGAGACTGACAGCCGGGTCCTACACCCGGCTGGATTACCATTGTACCCCTGGGGGGTAGGCCTATATAAACCCCCCAGGGCACCCATGCCAAGGGTTTGAACCTGTTAGAATTAGACTCGGACCTAGGGGGAGAAGAGAGCGAGCCTTGCCTTCTTCCACCTCTAGCATACAGCTCGAGGAACGCCATTTGTACTCACTAGTGCCTTAGTGATCACGCGGAGACCCCGCAAAGCAGGACTAGGGGTGTTATCTCCTAGGAGAGCCCCGAACCTGGGTAAAGTGCACCGGCGTTCGTGTCTACGCCTCATCCCGCTTCTAGGCACCGGCGACGTTCTACTCGCTCCCACCATGATAAGCCATCCATTGGCATATGTCGCACCCAACCCCCGACACATCTGCACTCCCTCTCCATGATTTGGACACCCACGAGTGCATCATACACAAGGAACACCGTAGGATGGCTTGTGATCACTCTTGCTCCAAGGACAAGCTGCGTCGCAGTGCGCGGCTTGCTGGCAAGGAGGCCAAGTACTCCCCCATGCTCGCCAAGGCTGTCAAGGTCAAGGCCGCCCGCCTTTCTGCTGCGGACCTAGGCTCTGCCATCAATTGTGCCATCCACGAAGCCCGCCTCGACGTCACTGATGCCCCTCCTGCCTCCGCTAAAGATCTGGCCGCCATTGCACTGCTTTGCGGTGTGGATGACGGCCATGTTGACTGTATCCTCGAAGTTGAGGACTCAACCTCCGGTGATGACGATGCACCATGATCAGCACGCCAACTGTGCTCTGCCCGTCGGGGAGTAGTATGATGCCCCCGCCAGTTGCCTTTACCCTACTCGCTCTATGTGTACTACTGTACTTTTGGTCCTTGTTCCTTGGTTTCTCGACCTAGTACTATCTTAGCGCTTCATTGTATCTTTTGCTACCGTTAAGCCGCTGTACTGCTGTCTTAAACCTCTGGTGTACGACCCATCCTCATGAGTAATGCTACTTTCTCTATCTGCTCGTGGAATGTACATGGTCTAGGCGACGATGCCAAATGCTTTGACGTTCTCTCTGAACTGATCTCGACCAATCCTCACATTGGCTTATTACAAGAGTCAAAACTCGATACGTTCACTGACCCAAAGCTAAGATCCTTCCCGCCTCGGCAGCTAGACCAAGTTTTCTCCTTACTAGCCGTGGGTACGGCGGGTGGAACCATTTCTACCGTTAACACTGCCTCCTTCCAAGTGATCTCCTTCAACCACCTCGCTTTCTCTTCAACCTTGATCTTGCGATCAAGGGCAACCGACCGCAACATAGCCATCACCAATATTTACGCCCCCTCCTCCCGCACTCTCAAGCAATCCTTCCTCAGTGAGTTACTAGCTATTGCCCAACCAGACGACTCACCCTGGCTACTTGTGGGAGACTTCAACCTCTTCCGTTTCCCCTCTGACAAAAATAATGACGCGTTTAGACAATCCGAGGCCAATGCATTTAACCAAACTCTTAATGAACTAGCCCTTGTCGAACTACCGCTTCTAGATCGCCAATTCACATGGTCCAACAATAGAGAAACACCCACCCTAGAATGGATCGACCGCGCCTTTTTTAACTTGGACTGGGCTGACGCCTTCCCCAACTCTTCCCTCTCATCCCTCACGCGTTTCACGTCCGACCACGTACCCCTCCTCATACACGTCACCACAACAATCCCGCGGTCCAACTTTTTTAAATTTGAACCTGGTTGGGCCAATTTCCGGCCCTGCAGAAACATTATCCGCTCCGTCTGGGCTCCTTCATGGCCCACCACGTCGACCAACTCTGCCGCCACCCTCGCCTCCTTGCTCAAACAAACTCGGGCCGGTCTCAAAAAATGGGCACGTTCGCGCATTCCCGCCCCCCTCCGCGAATCTCGTTGCAAAGCTGCTATCGCTGCCCTCGATCATGTTGAAGAATCCAGGCCTCTCTCCCCGCCAGAACTCCTCACTCACAAGATCATCGTCTTCCTCCTAAAATGCACTTTCCAAGAAAAAATGTCTTACTGGAAATGGCGTGCTAAAGTTTCTCGAGCAAACCACGACAGCGAGAACTCAAAGTTCTTCCACATGTCTGCCTCACAACGGCTTAGAAAGAACAAAATCTTCTCTCTCACACGCGACGGCACGGATTTCATCTCTCATCACCACAAAGCAGAAATCCTACAGGATTTTTTCGTCTCGCCCATCGGCTCTCCTGCCACGATGCTACCTCTTGAGCATTGCGTTGGTTTTCCCTTGAAGAGGAAAGGGTGATGCAGTAAAGTAGCGTAAGTATTTCCCTCAGTTTTGAGAACCAAGGTATCAATCCAGTAGGAGACCACGCTCAAGTCCCACGTACCTACACAAACAAATAAGAACCTTGCAACCAACGCGATTAAGGGGTTGTCAATCCCTTCACGGCCACTTGCAAAAGTGAGATCTGATAGAGATGATAAGATAATACTTTTGGTATTTTTATGATAAAGACTAAAAGTAAAGAAAGCAAAATAAACAGTGATAGAAATAATGGGAGATCAATATGATAGAGAATAGACTCGGGGGCCATAGGTTTCACTAGTGGCTTCTCTCAAGAGCATAAGATTTACGGTGGGTGAACAAATTACTGTCGAGCAATTAATAGAATTGAGCATAGTTATGAGAATATGTAGGCATGATCATGTATATAGGCATCACGTCCGTGACAAGTAGACCGACTCCTGCCTGCATCTACTACTATTACCCCACACATCGACCACTATCTAGCATGCATCTAGAGTATTAAGTTCATAAGAACATAGTAACGCATTAAGCAAGATGACATGATGTAGAGGGATAAACTCAAGCAATATGATATAAACCCCATCTTTTTATCCTCGATGGCAACAATACAATACGTGTCGTTTCCCCTTCTGTCACTGGGATCGAGCATCGCATGATTGAACCCAAAGCTAAGCACTTCTCCCATTGCAAGAAAGATCAATCTAGTAGGCCAATCCAAACTGATAATTCGAAGAGACTTGCAAAGATAACAAATCATACATAAAAGAATTCAGAGGAGATTCAAATATTGTTCATAGATAATCTTGATCATAAACCCACAATTCATCGGATCTCGACAAAAACACCGCAAAAGAAGATTACATCGAATAGATCTCAGAGAATCGAGGAGAACTTTGTATTCAGATCCAAAGAGAGAGAAGAAGACATCTAGCTAATAACTATGGACCCGAAGGTCTGAAGTAAACTACTCACACATCATCGGAGAGGCTATGGTGTTGATGTAGAAGCCCTCCGTGATCAATGCCCCCTCCGGCGGAGCGCCGGAAAAGGCCCCAAGATGGGATCTCACGGGTACAGAAGGTTGTGGCGGTGGAAATAGGGTTTCGTCCTCTGTTCTGATGTTTCCAGGGTATATGAGTATATATAGGCGAAAGAGGTCGGTCAGGAGAGCCACGAGGGGCCCACGAGGGTGGGGGGCGCGCCCAGAGGGGCAGGCGCGCCTCCCTGCCTCGTGGCCTTCTCGTTGATTGCTTGACGTCCACCCCAAGTCCTCTGGATCATGTTTGTTCCAAAAATCACGTCCCCGAAGGTTTCATTCCGTTTGGACTCCATTTGATATCCCTTTCCTTCGAAACACTGAAATAGGCAAAAAATAGCAATTTGGGCTGGGCCTCTGGTTAATAGGCTAGTCCCAAAAATAATATAATAGTGTATAATAAA
The DNA here is from genome assembly GCF_018294505.1 of Triticum aestivum. NCBI lineage: Eukaryota > Viridiplantae > Streptophyta > Magnoliopsida > Poales > Poaceae > Triticum > Triticum aestivum. The sequence goes on from NC_057802.1 coordinate 525,023,363, forward strand.
GCCCATTGAACATCCAAAACAGATAATATAATAGCATGAAACAATCACAAATTATAGATACGTTGGAGACGTATCAAGCATCCCCAAGCTTAATTCTTGCTCGTCCTCTAGTAGGTAAATGATAAAAACAGAATTTTGGATGTGGAATGCTACTTAGCATAATTTTCAATGTAATTATTTTTACTGTGGCATGAATATTTAGATCCGAAAGATTCAAGATAAAAGTTTAATGTTGACATAAAACAATAATACTTCAAACATGCTAACCAAGCAATTATGTCTTATCAAAACAACATAGCCAAAGAAAGCTTATCCCTACAAAATCATATAGTTAGGCCATGCTTCATTTTCGTCACACAAAACGTTCTCATCATGCATAACCCCGATGACAAGCCGAGCAATTGGTTCATACTTTTTAATGCGCTTCAGCCTTTTCAACCCTCACGCAATACATGAGCGCAAGCCATGGAGATAGCACTATGGGTGGAATAAAGTATAATGATGGGGGGTTATGAGAGAAGACAAAAAGGTAGAAAGTCTCACATTGACGCGACTAATCAATGGGCTATGGAGATGCCCATCAATTGATGTCAATGCGAGGAGTAGGGATTGCCATGCAACGGATGCACTAGAGCTATAAATATATGAAAGCTCAACAAAAGGAACTAAGTGGGTGTGCATCCAACTTGCTTGCTCAAGAAGACTTAGGGCATTTTTAGGAAGCCCATCATTGGAATATACAAGCCAAGTTCTATAATGAAAAATTCCCACTAGTATATGAAAGTGACAACATAGGAGACTCTCTATCATGAAGATCATGGTGCTACTTTGAAGCACAAGTGTGGAAAAAGGATAGTAACATTGTCCCTTCTCTCTTTTGCTCTCATTTTCATTTTCCCCCTTTTTTCTCTTTTTTATTTGGGCCTTCTCCTTTTTTTCTTTCTTTGGCCTCTTTTTTTTCCTAGTCCGGAATCTCATCCCGGCTTGTGGGGGAATCATATGCTCCATCATCCTTTCCTCACATGGGACAATGCTCTAATAATGATGATCATCACACTTTTATTTACTTACAACTCAAGAATTAGAACAAAATATGACTCTATGTGAATGCCTCCGGTGGTGTACCGGGATGTGCAATGAATCAAGAGTGACATGTATGAAAAATTATGAATGGTGGCTTTGCCACAAATACAATGTCAACTACATTATCATGCAAAGCAATATGACAATGATGAAGCGTGTCATAATAAACGGAACGGTGGAAAGTTGCATGGCAATATATCTCGGAATGGCTATGGAAATGCCATAATAGGTAGGTATGGTGGCTGTTTTGAGGAAGATATAAGGAGGTTTATGTGTGATAGAGCGTATCATATCACGGGGTTTGGATGCACCAGCGAAGTTGCACCAACTCTCAAGGTGAGAAAGGGCAATGCACGGTACCGTAGAGGCTAGAAAATTGTGGAAGGGTGAGAGTGCGTATAGTCCATGGACTCACATTAGTCATAAAGAACTCATATACTTATTGCAAAAGTTTATTAGCCCTCGAACAAAAGTACTACTACGCATGCCCCTAGAGGGATAGATTGGTAGGAAAAGACCATCGCTCGTCCCCGACCGCCACTCATAAGGAAAGCAATAAAAGAACACCTTATGCTTCAAATTTGTCACACAACTTTTACCATACATGCATGCTACGGGACTTGCCAACCTTAACACAAGTATTTCTCAATTTCACAATTACTCAACTAGCACACTCTAATATCACCACCTTTATATCTCAAAACAATTATCAAGTATCAAACTTCTCACGATATTCAATGAACTCAATATGGAAGTTTTTATTATACCCATCTTGGATGCCTATCACATTAGGACTAATTTCACAATTAAAGCAAATTACCATGCTGTTTAAGACTCTCAAAATAATATAACTTAAGCATGAGAGATCAATAATTTCTATAAAATAAGACCACCACCGTGCTCTAAAAGATATAAGGGAAGCACTAGGGCAAAAACTATATAGCTCAAAAGATATAAGTGAAGCACATAGAGTATTCTCATAAATTCTGAATCATGTGTGTCTCTCTCAAAAGGTGTGTACAGCAAGGATGATTGTGGTAAACTAAAAAGCAAAGACTCAAATCATACAATACGCTCCAAGCAAAACACATATCATGTGGTGAATAAAAATATAGCCCCAGGTAAACTTACTGATAGACGAAGACGAAAGAGGGGATGCCTTCTGGGGCATCCCCAAGCTTAAGCTTTTGGTTGTCCTTGAGTTTTACCTTGGGGTTCCTTGGGCATCCCCAAGCTTAGGCTCTTGCCACTCCTTGTTCCATAATCCATCAAATCTTTACCCAAAACTTGAAAACTTCACAACACAAAACTCAACATAAAATCTCATGAGCTCCGTTAGCGAAATAAAACAAACCACCATTTTAAGGTACTGTATTGAACTCATTCTTTATTTATATTGGTGTTAAACCCACTGTATTCCAACTTCTCTATGGTTTATAAGCTCTTTTACTAGCCATAGATTCATCAAAATAAGCAAACAACACACGAAAAACAGAATCTGTCAAAAACAGAACAATCTGTAGTAATCTGCACCTAACGCAAACTTCTGGAACTCAGAAAAATCTACCAAAATAGGAAGAGCTGGATAATTTGTTTATTGATCTACTACAATTGGAATCAGTATATTATCACGTTTTGGTGATTTTTAACAATTGTTTTCGTGAGCATAAAGTTTCTGACTTTTTCAGCAAGAACAAATAACTATTATCCAAGAAGATCCTATAGGTTTCACTTGGCACAAACACTAATTAAAACACAAAAAAAATCTAACCAGAGGCTAGATCAAATATTTATTGCTAAACAGGAACAAAAAGCAAAAAATAAAATAAAAATTGGGTTGCCTCCCAACAAGCGCAATCGTTTAACGCCCCTAGCTAGGCATAAAAGCAAGGATAGATCTAGGTATTGCCATCTTTGGTAGACAATCCATAAGTGGCTCTCATAATAGATTCATAAGGTAATTTAACTTTCTTTCTAGGGAAGTGTTCCATGCCTTACCTTAACGGAAATTGGAATCTAATATTCCCTTCCTTCATATCAATGATTGCACCAATCGTTCTAAGGAAAGGTCTACCAAGAATAATAGGACAAGAAGGATTGCAATCTATATCAAGAACAATGAAATCTACGGGCACATAGTTCCTATTTGCAACAATAAGAACATCATTAATTCTTCCCATAGGTTTCTAAATAGTGGAATCCGCAAGATGCAAGTTTAAAGAACAATCATCAAATTCGCGGAAACCTAGCAAATCACACAAAGTCTTTGGAATCGTGGAAACACTAGCACCCAAATCACACAAAGCATAGCATTCATGATATTTAATTTTAATTTTAATTGTAGGTTCCCACTCATCATAAAGTTTTCTAGGGATAGAAACTTCCAACTCAAGTTTTTCTTCATAAGCTTGCATTAAAGCATCAACGATATGTTTAGTAAAGACTTTATTTTGACTATAAGCATGAGGAGAATTTAGCACGGATTGCAACAAGGAAATACAATCTATCAAAGAGAAATTATCATAATTAAATTCCTTGAAATCCAAAATAGTGGGTTCATTGCTTTCTAGAGTTTTGACCTCTTCAATCCCACTTTTACCAAATTTTGCACCAAGATCTAAAAACTCCGAATTACGGGGACGCCTTTTAACTAAAGTTTACTCATCTCCAGTCCCATCATTATCAAGATTCATATTGCAAAACAAAGATTTAATAGGAGACACATCAATAAATATTAGATCTTCATCTTTATTCTCATAAAAACTAGAAGAACACGCTTTCACAAAGCAATCTTTCTTAGCACGCATCCTAGCGGTTCTTTCTTTGCACTCATCGATGGAAATTCTCATGGATTTGAGAGACTCATTGATATCATGCTTAGGTGGAATAGATCTAAGTTTCAAAAAATCAACATCAAGAGAAATTCTATCCATGTCCCTAGCCAATTCATCAACCTTAAGCAATTTTTCTTCAAGCAAAGCATTGAAATTCATTTGTGAATTCATAAACTCTTTAACACTAATCTCAAAATCAGAGGGCAACTTATTAAAATTTCCATAAGAATTGTTATAGGAATTACCATAATTATTAGAGGAATTACTAGGAAACGGCCTAGGATTAAAGTTTCCTCTATACGCGTTGTTACCAAAATTATTCCTACCAACAAAATTCACATCCATAGATTCATTATTATTCTCAATCAAAGTAGACAAAGGCATATAATTAGGATCAGAAGAAACACTCTTATTAGCAAACAATTTCATGAGTTCATCCATCTTCCCACTCAAAACATTAATCTCTTCAATCGCATGAACCTTTTTACTAGTAGATCTTTCAGTGTGCCATTGAGAATAATTAACCATAATATTATCTAGGAGTTTAGTAGCTTCTCCTAAAGTGATTTCCATAAAAGTGCCTCCCGCGGCCGAATCTAAAAGATTTCTAGAAGCAAAATTCAATCCGGCATTTTTTTGTATAATCATCCAAAGATTCAAACCATGTGTAGGGCAATTACGTATCATTAATTTCATCCTCTCCCAAGCTTGTGCAACATGTTCATGATCAAGTTGCTTAAAATTCATAATATCGTTTCTAAGAGAGATGATCTTAGCGGGAGGAAAATACTTAGAGATAAAAGCATCTTTGCACTTATTCCAGGAATCAATACTATTTTTAGGCAAAGACGAAAACCAAGTTTTAGCACGATCTCTAAGCGAAAATGGAAATAGCTTCAATTTAACAATATCATTGGCCACATCTTTCTTCTTTTGCATATCACACAAATCAACAAAGCTATTTAGATGGGTAGCGGCGTCCTCACTAGGAAGGCTAGTGAATTGATCTTTCATGACAAGATTCACAAAGCAGCATTAATTTCACAAGATTCAGCATCGGTAAGAGGAGCAATCAGAGTGCTAAGAAAATCATTGTTGTCGGTATTGGTAAAGTCACACAATTTAGTATTGTCTTGAGCCATCGTGACAAGCAAACAATCCGACACACGAGCAAACAAGAAGCAAGCGGAAAAAGAGGCGAACGGAAAAGAGGGCGAATAAAACGGCAAGGGTTATGTGGGGGAGAGGAAAACGAGAGGCAAATGGCAAATAATGTAATGCGAGGGATAATAGTTTGTGATGGGTGATACGTCCATTTTGCATCATGCTTTTATATCATTATTTATTGCATTATGGGCCGTTGTTACACGTTATGTCACAGCTCCAAAAGTCCTGAAACTTCACGGAAGTCATTTTTGGAATTAATAAAAAATACTGAGCGAAGAAACTACCAGAGGGGGGCCACACCCTGGCCACGAGGGTGGGAGGCGCGCCCTACCCCCCTGGGCGCGCCCCCTGCCTCGTGGGCCCGCTGGCAGGCCCCCGGTCCCCATCTTCTGCTATATGAAGTCTTTCGTCCGAGAAAAAATCATAAGCAAGCTTTCGGGAAGAAACTCCGCCGCCACGAGGCAGAACCTTGGCGGAACCAATCTAGGGCTCCGGCAGAGCTGTTCTGCCCGGGAAAACTTCCCTCCAGGAGGGGGATATCATCGCCATCATCATCACCAACGATCCTCTCATCGGGAGGGGGTCAATCTTCATCAACATCTTCACCAGCACCATCTCCTCTCAAACCCTAGTTCATCTCTTGTATCCAATCTTTGTCCCAAAGCCTCCGATTGGTACCTGTGGGTTGCTAGTAGTGTTGATTACTCCTTGTAGTTGATGCTAGTTGGTTTATTTGGTGGAAGATCATATGTTCAGATCCTATATGCATATTAATACTCCTCTGATTGTGAACATGAATATGCTTTGTGAGTAGTTACGTTTGTTCCTGAGAACATGGGAGAAGTCTTGCTATAAGTAGTCATGTGAATTTGGTATTCGTTCGATATTTTGATGAGATGTATGTTGTCTCTCCTCTAGTGGTGTTATGTGAACGTCGATTACATGACACTTCACCATTGTTTGGGCCTAGAGGAAGGCATTGGGAAGTAATAAGTAGATGATGGGTTGCTAGAGTGACAGAAGCTTAAACCCTAGTTTATGCGTTGCTTCGTAAGGGGCTGATTTGGATCCATATGTTTCATGCTATGGTTAGGTTTACCTTAATACTTATTTTGTAGTTGCGGATGCTTGCAATAGGAGTTAATCATAAGTGGGATGCTTGTCCAAGTAAGGACAGCACCCAAGCACCGGTCCACCCACATATCAAATTATCAAAGTACCGAACGCGAATCATATGAACATGATGAAAACTAGCTTGACGATAATTCCCATGTGTCCTCGGGAGCGCTTTTCTCTATATAAGATTTTGTCCAGGCTTGTCCTTTGCTACAAAAAGGATTGGGTCACTTTGCTGCACTTTATTTACACTTGTTACTTGCTACCCGTTACAAAATACCTTATCACAAAACTATCTGTTACCTATAATTTCAGTGCTTGCAGAGAATACCTTGCTGAAAACCACTTGCCATTTCCTTCTGCTCCTCGTTGGGTTCGACACTCTTAATTATTGAAAGGTCTACGATAGATCCCCTGTGACACCCAAGTTTTTATTTGGATTTTTCAAAAGATTTTATTTGACTTGAGGGTGGTGATTTAAATTTTTCTTCAAGAGAACTCTCCCTCTCAAATATTTTTTCTTCTTTATGGAAAAAGTTTTCTGTGGATTCACCCAAGATCTGTCTTTGATCTTGGAGGTTCTTGCTTTTCATTTGGACTCAAGACAAAATACTTTTCACTTGGGAAATTAACTTTTGAAAACCTCCTTGAAATTTTGCACTATGGCTTTTGGAAAGTCCTTTGCCACTTTCAACAATTCCTTCTTGCCATGACCTTAGTGCAAATCCTCTCTCCTAACCCTTCCCTCACCTTTGGATCATGATCTACATCAAATCCAGCAAGTTGAACCTCCCCATGTGGTTTTTTTCCATTTAAATTCTATTCAAATAAATTTCTATCTTCTCTTCTAGATCCTGGAGATTTTCAAAGGAACTCCATTTTCTGTTTTGATTTTTGCCCCCAAACCAACTCTCCTCCCTGGTCCTTTGTACCCTCCACCTAGAACCATGAAGATCCACTGATCTTCAGTTCAAAATTTTCAAACTACACTTGCTGCAAGTTTGGACCAGATTTGCCAAATTTGGTGAAATTCATTCCAAACCTTCTCCAAAACTTCCAAGCAAAATCAGGCAGCCTCTGGGTGCATTGAGTGGTCATCTCACCAAGTTACAGCCCCAGAAAAATTTATCTCATAGCCAAAACCTTCTGTCGAACACCTGCAGTGCACTGTCTTTGTCAAAGTTCAGAAAGTTCAGAGATTCAGTCAGTGGCTGCTGTCGTTTTCTTCAGAGGAGGACGTCGATCTCGCCAGTGCCACCGCGTCGCCTTGCTCCTCGTCCCCGCCCCCTTGTTCCTGCACCGCACGAACGCCTGGCGCCTTGCGGGCGTCGGCGACGAGCAGCAGAAGGTGCGCCGCCCCGTGACCGACGCCGGCAGCGGCTTTGCGGACGCCAGCAGGAGACACGGCGCCGACGACGCCACCCAGCGCCGCCCAAACCACCGGAGTTCGCCGCGTGGCCTTCCACTCCCCCGAACGCGCTGCCGCTCTCGTCGTGAACCGCAGGGCGCGGAGCGCGCTCTCTGCCGCCGTTGAGCCCGTGCGGTCACCTCACCGTGGACCGACGCCATTACGCCAAGACCGACCCCGTTTAGCTGCAAAACGAGTCCAGTAACCTCCACTGATGCTGCCCGGCCGCTCAAACCCCCTACCAATCCACTGCTCCGCCGTAATCGCTCGCCGGAGATTCTCCGTTCACGGCCACCCCGTCGATCTGCCTATAAATAGAGGCCCCGAGCTTCAACTCGAGCACCCACCAGCACTGCACTCCCCCTAGAGCACGCCGAGCCACTGGAAGAGCCCCGAGGAGGTCTCCTTCCTCGACTCCGGCCGCCGCGACCCGCCACGGGATCCAGCCCAATTCGCCCCCGTGTGTGCTCCTCCGCCTCCATTCTCCTGCCAGTAGCTTCACCATGCATCCCTCTTTCTGACCCGCACTCCATTTCGAAGCTTGCATCCCTCCACCGGAGTTCCCCATCCTCACCCGAGCTGCCGTCCGCCGGAGAAAGTGTCGCCGTCGACGTAGTGCTCCCCGTTGGTCGAGTCCACCACCCACCGACGCGGAAGAGGACGCTGAAGCTCTTGGTACCCTCCGTTCCTCCTAACTCGCCGTGGTTCAACGCCGGCGTCCACCGCAGTCTTCGGGCGCCAGCGAGCTTTTCAAACCTGACATGTGGACCCCGCATGTCAGCCTCTGTTCTTTTATTCGCGAACCGTTTTCTGTTGGCGCCTTCGGGCAGAATACGTTTTCTCCTTTGCGCTTGCGCATTCCCAGCCGAAGCGTTTTCTGTTTTCTCAGTTAAAACCCTGGAACTTTTCTGTTTCATTACAGATAAGTCCCTGGACAGAAACCTTTATAACTTTTTAATAAAAAGGTATTTTTGAGTGATTCTTTTTCTGACAATCTTCAAATTTTGTCTAGTTTTTTATGGGATTTAATTGAAAAATATTTGGAAAGGTTTCTGTGCATGTGTTGGTTTTCACGTTAGTACCCGTTTCGTGATTGCCGTAGGTTCCGGGGGAGGTGACGGAGCCGCGAACTTCGCCGAGCTAGACTCCGACTTCTCCGAACCAGGCAAGCATGTTTTGAACATTTGATATGACAGATGTTTTACATGTTCACGTGAGAGTTTGTGCGTGGCATATGAGTGTCGGTAACTACCTCGTTGCTTGTAAGGCAACGACCCGGTTGTTCCAAAGTTGCAATGACCTCTGATGAGAGGTGGCCTAATCATGTGGTGACATGAAGGGCGGCAAGGTGGTACTGTTGTAGCATGCCAGCCTTGCGTCATCCGACTCTCTTCGACGTTAACGTGGTTGGAGCCACGTTATCGATATTTTTTCGCATGTTCCAAAGTTGCGATGATCTCTGATGAGAGATGGCCAAATCATGTGGTGACATGAATGGCAGCAAGGTGGTACTGTTGTAGCATGCCAGCCTTGCGATATCCGACTTTCTCCGACGTTAACGTGGTTGGAGCCGCGTTACCGTTCTTTCCCCTTTCCGTGCTACCACATGTCTCATTGCCAGGATGCGGTTTAGTAAGTTGGTAACCTCTTTCCGTGTACACACCAAACAGAGAGGCCGGGATGATGGTACCTTGGCCCAGGATTAAAGCCAGTCATTCGGTCAGGGGGCATGGGTGTTTCCGGTTGGGACCGAGAGGGGGGGCACCCCCTTAAAGCGCGCGTATAGAAATTTGATCCCATGCTACGCGAGATTGTAGCCTCCCCGTCTCAAGGTTTTTCTTGAAAGTTGCCGAGGGTGATCCCTGGCTTCGGATGGTTGAATTGGTTGTGTACTGGTTAGACGTGTTTCTTCCAAAACACCGTAGACGGAACTAGTCCCCATGACTACTGAAATCCGTTGGCTGTGGTTAAGTACAAACTCTGCAGAGTCAATTCTTTCCAAATCATCGTACCCATGATCAAGAAATGTAAGAATTATATCCATATCTATCTGTGTGACAAAACTTGCCCCGGTGAACAAGCTCAAGTGGTAAATCCAGATTTATTGTTATTCCTGTGGATGGACTAACTTTATATTTGTCTCATGCCTGTGATAATTTATGTTCCCAAACTATTGTATTAATGAGTTGTGATATAAGCCCTTTATGTGACGTCGCGCAGACGTCCGACTGTGGCGTGTACTTGTTTCTTACTTTAAATATAAGCCCTTTATGTGATGTCGCTCAGACGTCCGACTGCGGCATGCACTGTCTTTTATTTTCTGTTATAAGCCCTTTATGTGGTGTCGCCCCGACGCCCGACTGTGGCATTATTGTTCCGCATTTTCCGCTTGAGGAGTCTTTCAGACACTCGTTTGGCACCAGTATTACTATTCTGCAGTTTCCGCTCGAGGCGTCATTCAGACCCTCGCTTGGCACCCAGTATTTATTACCGTTATGTCTAATCGCACCAGTTAACTTGTTCATATGCTTCATGTTTACATTTGTTATATCTTATGTCCGAACTGTCTTGCGAGTACTTTCATAGTACTCACCTGGTTTGTTGATTTGGCAAGATATTGACGAAGGCGATCTCTTGGATGAAGAGTTTGATAGCGCGTCCGATGCCTAGAGAAGTCCCAGTCAGTCCTGTGCGATCCCGCATATTGGTCACTTGTATTGTATACGCTTCCGCCACCCGCAATAAGTCTTCTCGAGCCTCACTTCGACGCTCGAAGAGCTGTAGTCTTCTGGAATCATATCACTCGCTTCGCGGTGATATTTCCACCACCGTTATTATCGTGAGTTAGTAGTTGCCACCCTACCCGCCGTTTTGTTTTAGCGGCGCGCATGTAATAAATTGTTGGGCAGTCTCTGCTCAACCTTGTATTATATTTAGTACTCCTGGTATTTTTCTTCTGTGACCAAGATATTGTCTACCAGTGAGAAGGAATTCTTCCTCGCTGGTCCGTAAAAGGGATTGGTCTCTCAATAATTATTTTATTGAAAAACCGGTCGTGACAAGCTTGGTACCAGAGCCAGGCTGACTGTAGGAAGCCACTAGGTGCGATCGCTAATCGATTATTAGCGTTTTTGTACTTTTTCAGCATTTTGCAATTGTAGCTATTTTCTGTTGGTCATCATAAATTTATGACATGACTACTCAGAATTTTTGCCTACTTTTGTAGATGGCTGGCAGCAGCTGTGAGAATCGAGTGTTCACCAACGTGCCCGAGGGGTTTGTCAAGCTCCTCGTCTCCATCACCAAGCTCGCGATCGAGCCAGCAGCTCGCCCGGAGTTCACGCTCTATCAGCACAAGCTCAGTGACGACGTGTCTATGCACCAAGCCGTGGTGCAGTTCAGGGGAGGATGTTCTGCTGCTCGTCACTTCCGTTTTACGGGAAGGGCCATGCCTACGGAGAGGCATGCCATGCAGATGGCTGCCCGCGAGGCGATAGCTCGCCTTCGGGACATCCTTCCTACGATGAAGACTCGTCGCTACCGCTACCTCCCATGCCATGTGCCTTACACCAGCCACTATGCGTTCGCCTGCCATCGGGGAGAACGAGATGAAGCCATCGAGATGGTTGTGGAGTATCTCAAGGCTCTGGAGGAGTCTTTCGACAACCTCGTAGATGATCTTGTGGCTGCCCGCATGGACTTAGTCCGGGGCGGTCCTGCCAGCAGGAAGGAGCTTCTCCACACGGCGCCGCCTCTGACATTCGTCTCGTCTTCAGCCTCGTATGCACCGGCCGTTTTGGCCACTGCTCGCCGTCTGCCTACCACTGAGGAGTTCGACCGAGTCATCGCTCCTACTCCAGTCAGAGCCGCACCGCCTGCCGCACGCGCTCTACCACCAGTCGCCCCCGCACCATCACCGCAGCGCAGCGTCACGCGCCAGGAGCCAGCTAGAGAGGAGGTGGAGGTTGATTCTCCTGGACCGCTGAGCCTTGCCATCGGCAAGGGGAAGGAGATCTTCACCATCTCCGACTGAGAGCACCGAGTAGCCGCGTGTTATGCCTGCTTGTATGATGTGTTGTTTTATCTGTGCGCTAGTTTGTATTGGTGTGTTTGCTGCCTTCCGGAGTAGTATGCTAGTTTTTTTAATAACATGTCAGGATATGTACGCGCATCCTGAGTGCTGTATCATGTGTTTGCTTTTCGCATGTAAGTTTTATGTTAAGCACTTCTTCTCCGTGAAGAATCTTTTGTGTTTCTTTGAAAACCTTGAGCCTCGTTAATTATCGCCTTGGCAAGATTTTTCTTGTGCTACACAGTTTTTCTCATGGGTTTTGCAAATAATACCCCAGACTGGAAAAATGTCTCGCCCGTGGACTCGCTCCATGCCCAATCAGCCAGAAGAGGCTTACGGGACACAGACCAGCAACAATTTCACTCAGGGTCAGTCCAGCCTACCAGACAGCGAAGCAGCACTGTCTCAAGTATGCCGTCTCTTCGAGCAAAGCCAGCAACAACACCAAGAGATGATGAATCATGTCATCAATATGGGAAACCACCGTGAAACCTATCAACCCCATTCCAAGCTATCTGAGTTACAGAAGACTCGCCCCTCAACTTTTGCTCACACCGACAGACCGCTGGAAGCCGATGATTGGCTTCGTGAGATTGAAAGGAAACTGATTATTGCTCAGTGCTCAGATCATGAGAAGGTGATTTATGCACCGCACTACCTTACTGGAGCAGCCGCAGCATGGTGGGAAAACTTCCTACACATGCATCCCAGGGAACACAACATCACCTGGGAAGAGTTCAAGGAAGGCTTCCGTGGGGCACACATCCCCAGGAGCATCCTAAAGATCAAGAAGAGAGATTTTGATGACCTGAAGCAGAGAGGCATGTCAGTAACAGAGTACAATGGTCAATTCACCCAGCTGTCTCGTTATGCCTACGACGAGCACATGACAGAAAACAAGAAGATGGAAAAATTCCTGGACGGCCTGGCACCAGCGTTAAGATGCCAACTGATCGTGCACACCTTTCCGGATTTTAAGACACTGGTAGACAAGGCCATCACCCTGGAGAATGAGCGCCGTAGTCTAGAAGATATCCATAAGCGGAAGAGGGACAAGACGACTCTTGCCCGCAGCAACCGAGGCAAGACTGAGGTCCCAAGGACAGACGCAAGGAGATCCACAACTACTGAGCCAAGGCCCGTCGGACAGTTTCATGCCAGGGACAAGGAGTTCACATACCGTCCAGGGGTCACCTGCTATGCTTGTGGTCAACAAGGGCATTATGCTAAACAGTGTCCGAAGCTGAGAGACTCGGCACCCAAGCCGAACAATGGTGGGAACCATCCAGCCCCCAAGCGCAACAACTTCAACCCCAGCAACAACCACAGGAAGGGTCACCTGAACCATGTGACCAGGGAAGAAGCGCAGAGTGCCCCAGACATCGTGCTCGGTACGTTCCCTGTCAACACAGTACCTGCCATGGTTTTGTTTGATTCTGGAGCTTCCCATTTGTTCGTTTCGAAGAGTTTTGTTTCGCAACACGGTTTTCCGATACTTCCCTTGGAAAAATCTATGATCATCAAGTCCCCCGGAAATAAGCAAATCGCTCAAGGTTACTGCCAAGGAGTGGTCATTGAGTTCGAAGGACTACAATTCCACGCGAACCTCATCATGTTGGAAAGTAAAGGACTGGATGTCATTTTAGGGATGGACTGGTTGACCACCAACAAAGGATTCATCGACTGTTTCAATCGGATAGTGATTCTCACTCACCATCACGGCAAGACTATAAGAGTTTCCGCTCAAGAAAGGCCACGATCACAGAAACCAAAACTGAACAAAATGGACATTGCAGAACTGAGAAAAGTTCCAGTGGTATGCGAGTTCCCTGATGTGTTCCCGGAAGAACTACCAGGCATGCCACCAGACCGAGAGATAGAATTCAGCATTGAACTAGCACCTGGCACCGCCCCCATCTATAAAAAGCCATATAGAATGGCACCCTCAGAATTGGTGGAGTTGGAGAAGCAGATAAAGGAATTGTTGGACAAAGGATTTATTCGAGCCAGCTCCTCACCTTGGGGTTCGCCTGTGTTGTTCGCCAAAAAGAAGGATGGGACACTGAGGCTGTGCATAGACTATCGAGCCCTCAATATGGTCACCATCAAAAACAAATATCCGATGCCACGAATAAATGATTTGTTTGACCAGCTCGCACAGGCCAAGGTATTCTCAAAAATTGATTTGAGATCGGGATATCACCAATTGAAGGTACGGACGGAAGATATTCCCAAGACAGCTTTCACTTCCAGATATGGGTTATACGAGTTTACAGTGATGCCTTTTGGACTAACGAACGCCCCCGCATATTTCGTCCACCTCATGAACAAAGTGTTCATGAAATTCATGGACAAATTTGTGGTGGTATTCATTGACGATATTCTGGTTTACTCGAGGACACCAGAAGAGCATGCTGAGCACCTCAGAATTGTTTTGGGAGAATTGAGGAAACATCAGTTGTACGCCAAATGTAGCAAGTGTGAATTTTGGCTAAGTCAAGTTGGTTTCTTAGGCCATATACTGAACCAAGAAGGCGTGGCCGTAGACCCAGAAAAAGTCTAGGCCATACTGGACTGGAAGCCACCCGCGAATGTTACAGATGTGCGGAGTTTCCTAGGAATGGCCGGATATTACAGAAGATTTATTGAAGGGTTCTCCACTGTGGCAAAACCTATAACACAGTTACTCAAGAAGGACAAGAAATTTGTATGGACGGAAGCATGCGAGCAGAGCTTCCAAGAACTCAAGAAGAAACTGACAACCGCACCGGTCTTAACCGTACCGGACATACACAAGAGCTTTGAAGTGTATTGTGACGCGTCCCGAAAAGGTCTCGGATGTGTGCTAATGCAGGATGGCAAGGTTGTCGCATATGCCTCCAGGCAGCTGCGAAAACATGAGGAAAATTACCCAACACATGACCTGGAGCTAGCAGCAGTTATACATGCACTCAAGGAGTGGAGGCACTTTCTGTTGGGAAATCGCTGTGAAATATATACGGACCATAAGAGCCTCAAATATATTTTCACACAGCCAGAGCTGAATTTACGCCAACGACGCTGGTTGGAACTGGTCAAGGACTATGACGTCGGTATTCACTACCACCCAGGGAAAGCAAATGTAGTGGCCGATGCCCTTAGTCGAAACCACAGCCCGGACAGTGATGGTCAGCAAAATTTGAGGCCTGAGTTTCAGCGAGAGTTCACTCGGCTCAACCTGATGTTAGTCTCCGAGGGCACCGTATCGAACCTGGAGATACAACCCACCCTAGTAATCAAGAAGGCTCAACAAGGACATCCCAGTATCGAAGGCATAAAGAAGAAAATGAACCTTAGTAAGACTTCAGAATTCGTCACGGACAGTGAAGGAACATTATGGTACCGGGATAGGCTTTGCGTACCCAACATTGAGGAACTCAAGCAACAGATCTTGACGGAAAGCCACACCGCCCCATACTCGATCCATCCTGGAGGAACCAAAATGTACAAGGACATCCAGGAAAGATTTTGGTGGCACGGTATGAAAAGAGATATAGCCACATTCATCGCTTGTTGCGATTCATGTCAGCGCATCAAGGCCGAGCACCAAAAGCCAGCAGGGCTACTCCAGCCTAACAGGATACCGGAGTGGAAATGGGACGAAATCGGAATGGACTTCATTGTCGGATTACCCCGATCACAACACGGAAATGACGCCATATGGGTCATCACAGACCGACTAACCAAGGTTGCTCATTTCATTCCCGTGAAGACTACCTACTCCACACAAAGACTGGCAAAACTTTATCTCTCCCGTATAGTTTGCTTGCACGGAGTCCCAAAGACTATAATATCAGACCGAGGCACCCAATTCGTCTCCAAATTTTGGGATCACCTACAACAAGCTCTGGGCACGCAACTGGCTTTCAGTACAGCATACCACCCTCAGACCGATGGACAAACAGAACGTGTAAACCAAATCCTAGAGGATATGCTAAGAGCCTGTGTGCTCACCTATGGATCCAGTTGGGAAGAGAGTTTGCCGTATGCCGAATTTGCTTACAACAACAGTTACCAAGCCAGCATGCAAATGGCACCCTTTGAAGCGTTGTACGGACGAAGATGTCGTACCCCTCTGAATTGGTCAGAAACAGGTGACAGCCGTATCTTCGGCCCAGACATGCTTAAAGAGGCCGAGGAGAAAGTTAAACAAATCAGGGACAGACTCAAGACAGCACAGAGCCGACAAAAGAGCTACTATGATCAGAAGCACCGTGAGGTCAGCTTTGAACCTGGTGATCCCGTATACCTCCGCGTATCTCCTATGAGGGGTCTGCAACGGTTCAAAATTAAGGGGAAGCTAGCCCCAAGGTTTATTGGACCATTTTGTGTAAAGGCACGAAGAGGCACGGTGGCCTACCAACTAGACCTCCCCAAGGAGCTGTCAGACGTCCATGACGTGTTCCACGTCTCACAGTTAAGAAAATGTGTGAGCAACCCAGAAAAACATGTACCTCATGAGGACATTGATATGCAACCAGATCTCACCTATAGAGAAAGGCCAGTAAAGATTTTAGAAGAGTCTGAACGGAGGACCCGTCAGAAAACGACAAGATTTTTCAAGGTTCAGTGGAGCAACCACACTAAGGATGAAGCTACATGGGAAAGGGAAGATTTCCTTCGAGCAGAGTATCCACATCTATTTGAGGATCAGCAGAAATCTCGAGGACGAGATTTTTCCTAAGGGGGTAGGTGTTGTGACACCCAAGTTTTTATTTGGATTTTTCAAAAGATTTTATTTGACTTGAGGGAGGTGATTTAAATTTTTCTTCAAGAGAACTCTCCCTCTCAAATATTTTTTTCTTTATGGAAAAAGTTTTATGTGGATTCACCCAAGATCTGTCTTTGATCTTGGAGGTTCTTGCTTTTCATTTGGACTCAAGACAAAATACTTTTCACTTGGGAAATTAACTTTTGAAAACCTCCTTGAAATTTTGCACTATGGTTTTGGAAAGTCCTTTGCCACTTTCAACAATTCCTTCTTGCCATGACCTTAGTGCAAATCCTCTCTCCTAACCCTTCCCTCACCTTTGGATCATGATCTACATCAAATCCAGCAAGTTGAACCTCCCCATGTGGTTTTTTCCATTTAAATTCTATTCAAATAAATTTCTATCTTCTCTTCTAGCTCTTGGAGATTTTCAAAGGAACTCCATTTTCTGTTTTGATTTTTGCCCCCAAACCAACTCTCCTCCCTGGTCCTTTGTACCCTCAACCTAGAACCATGAAGATCCACTGATCTTCTGTTCAAAATTTTCAAACTACACTTGCTGCAAGTTTGGACCAGATTTGCCAAATTTGGTGAAATTCATTCCAAACCTTCTCCAAAAATTCCAAGTAAAATCAGGCAGCCTCTGGGTGCATTGAGTGGTCATCTCACCAAGTTACAGCCCCAGAAAAATTTATCTCATAGCCAAAACCTTCTGTCGAACACCTGCAGTGCACTGTCTTTGTCAAAGTTCAGAAAGTTCAGAGATTCAGTCAGTGGCTGCTGTCGTTTTCTTCAGAGGAGGACGTCGATCTCGCCAGTGCCACCGCGTCGCCTTGCTCCTCGTCCCCGCCCCCTTGTTCCTACACCGCACGAACGCCTGGCGCCTTGCGGGCGTCGGAGACGAGCAGCAGAAGGTGCGCCGCCCCGTGACCGACGCCGGCGGCGGCTTTGCGGACGCCAGCAGGAGACACGGCGCCGACGACGCCACCCAGCGCCGCCCAAACCACCGGAGCTCGCCGCGTGGCCTTCCACTCCCCCGAACGCGCTGCCGCTCTTGTCGTGAACCGCAGGGCGCGGAGCGCGCTCTCTGCCGCCGTTGAGCCCGTGCGGTCACCTCACCGTGGACCGACGCCATTACGCCAAGACCGACCCCGTTTAGCTGCAAAACGAGTCCAGTAACCTCCACTGATGCTGCCCGGCCGCTCAAACCCCCTACCAATCCACTGCTCCGCCGTAATCGCTCGCCGGAGATTCTCCGTTCACGGCCACCCCGTCGATCTGCCTATAAATAGAGGCCCCGAGCTTCAACTCGAGCACCCACCAGCACTGCACTCCCCCTAGAGCACGCCGAGCCACTGGAAAAGCCCCGAGTAGGTCTCCTTCCTCGACTCCGGCCGCCGCGACCCGCCACGGGATCCAGCCCGATTCGCCCCCGTGTGTGCTCCTCCGCCTCCATTCTCCTGCCAGTAGCTTCACCATGCATCCCTCTTTCTGACCCGCACTCCATTTTGAAGCTTGCAGCCCTCCACCGGAGTTCCCCATCCTCACCCGAGCCGCCGTCCGCCGGAGAAAGTGTCGCCGTCGACGTAGTGCTCCCCGTTGGACGAGTCCACCACCCACCGACGCGGAAGAGGACGCTGAAGCTCTTGGTACCCTCCGTTCCTCCTAACTCGCCGTGGTTCGACGCCGGCGTCCACCGCAGTCTTCGGGCGCCGGCGAGCTTTTCAAACCTGACATGTGGACCCCGCATGTCAGCCTCTGTTCTTTTATTCGCGAACCGTTTTCTGTTGGCGCCTTCGGGCGGAATACGTTTTCTCCTTTGCGCTTGCGCATTCCCAGCCGAAGCGTTTTCTGTTTTCTCAGTTAAAACCCTGGAACTTTTCTGTTTCATTACAGATAAGTCCCTGGACAGAAACCTTTATAACTTTTTAATAAAAAGGTATTTTTGAGTGATTCTTTTTCTGAGAATCTTCAAATTTTGTCTAGTTTTTTATGGGATTTAATTGAAAAATATTTGGAAAGGTTTCTGTGCATGTGTTGGTTTTCACGTTAGTACCCGTTTCGTGATTGCCGTAGGTTCCGGGGGAGGTGACGGAGCCGCGAACTTCGCCGAGCTAGACTCCGACTTCTCCGAACCAGGCAAGCATGTTTTGAACATTTGATATGACAGATGTTTTACATGTTCACGTGAGAGTTTGTGCGTGGCATATGAGTGTCGGTAAATACCTCGTTGCTTGTAAGGCAACGACCCGGTTGTTCCAAAGTTGCGATGACCTCTGATGAGAGGTGGCCTAATCATGTGGTGACATGAAGGGTAGCAAGGTGGTACTGTTGTAGCATGCCAGCCTTGCGTCATCCGACTCTCTTCGACGTTAACGTGGTTGGAGCCACGTTATCGATCTTTTTCCGCATGTTCCAAAGTTGCGATGATCTCTGATGAGAGATGGCCAAATCATGTGGTGACATGAATGGCAGCAAGGTGGTACTGTTGTAGCATGCCAGCCTTGCGACATTCGACTTTCTCCGACGTTAACGTGGTTGGAGCCACGTTACCGTTCTTTCCCCTTTCCGTGCTACCACATGTCTCATTGCCAGGATGCGGTTTAGTAAGTTGGTAACCCCTTTCCGTGCTACCACATGTCTCATTGCCAGGATGCGGTTTAGTAAGTTGGTAACCTCTTTCCGTGTACACACCAAACAGAGAGGCCGGGATGATGGTACCTTAGCCCAGGATTAAAGCCAGTCATTCGGTCAGGGGGCATGGGTGTTTCCGGTTGGGACCGAGAGGGGGGCACCCCCTTATAGCGCGCGTATAGAAATTTGATCCCATGCTACGCGAGGTTGTAGCCTCCCCGTCTCAAGGTTTTTCTTGAAAGTTGCCGAGGGTGATCCCTGGCTTCGGATGGTTGAATTGGGTGTGTACTGGTTAGACGTGTTTCTTCCAAAACACCGTAGACGGAACTAGTCCCCGTGACTACTGAAATCCGTTGGCTGTGGTTAAGTACAAACTCTGGAGAGTCAATTCTTTCCAAATCATCGTACCCATGATCAAGAAATGTAAGAATTATATCCATATCTATCTGTGTGACAAAACTTACCCCGGTGAACAAGCTCAAGTGGTAAATCCAGATTTATTGTTATTCCTGTGGATGGACTATCTTTATATTTGTCTCATGCCTGTGATAATTTATGTTCCCAAACTATTGTATTA
The DNA here is from genome assembly GCF_018294505.1 of Triticum aestivum. Classification (NCBI taxonomy): domain Eukaryota; kingdom Viridiplantae; phylum Streptophyta; class Magnoliopsida; order Poales; family Poaceae; genus Triticum; species Triticum aestivum. Next base: position 525,043,004 of record NC_057802.1, read on the forward strand.
ATGAGTTGTGATATAAGCCCTTTATGTGACGTCGCGCAGACGTCCGACTGTGGCGTGTACTTGTTTCTTACTTTAAATATAAGCCCTTTATGTGATGTCGCTCAGACGTCCGACTGCGGCATGCACTGTCTTTTATTTTCTGTTATAAGCCCTTTATGTGGTGTCGCCCCGACGCCCGACTGTGGCATTATTGTTCCGCATTTTCCGCTCGAGGAGTCTTTCAGACACTCGTTTGGCACCAGTATTACTATTCTGCAGTTTCCGCTCGAGGCGTCATTCAGACCCTCGCTTGGCACCCAGTATTTATTACCGTTATGTCTAATCGTACCAGTTAACTTGTTCATATGCTTCATGTTTACATTTGTTATATCTTATGTCCGAACTGTCTTGCGAGTACTTTCATAGTACTCACCTGGCTTGTTGATTTGGCCAGATATTGACGAAGGCGATCTCTTGGATGAAGAGTTTGATAGCGCGTCCGATGCCTAGAGGAGTTCCAGTCAGTCCTGCGCGATCCCGGATATTGGTCACTTGTATTGTATACGCTTCCGCCACCCGCAATAAGTCTTCTCGAGCCTCACTCCGACGCTCGAAGAGTTGTAGTCTTCTGGAATCATATCACTCGCTTCGCGGTGATATTTCCACCACCGTTATTATCGTGAGTTAGTAGTTGCCACCCTACCCGCCGTTTTGTTTTAGCGGCGCGCATGTAATAAATTGTTGGGCAGTCTCTGCTCAACCTTGTATTATATTTAGTACTCCTGGTATTTTTCTTCTGTGACCAAGATATTGTCTACCAGTGAGAAGGAATTCTTCCTCGCTGGTCCGTAAAAGGGATTGGTCTCTCAATAATTATTTTATTGAAAAACCGGTCGTGACATCCCCTATACTTGTGGGTCATCAAGACTCTTTTCTGGCGCCGTTGCCGGGGAGTGAAGCGCCTTTGGTAGGTGGAATTTGCTAAGGAAAAATTTATAGTGTGCTGAAATTTACTGTCACTTGTTACTATGGAAAGTAATCCTTTGAGGGGCTTGTTCGGGGTATCTTCACCCCGACCGGTAGAGAAAATAGTTGCTCCTCAACCTACTGAACCTACTGAAAATGTTTACTTTGAAATTCCTTCGGCTATGATAGAGAAACTGCTAGCTAATCCTTTCAAAGGTGATGGAACATTACATCCCGATTTGCACCTAATCTATGTGGATGAAGTTTGTGGATTATTTAAGCTTGCAGGTATGCCCGAGGATGTTATCAAGAAGAAGGTATTCCCTTTATCTTTGAAGGGAAAGTCATTGACATGGTTTAGGCTATGTGATGAAATGGGATCATGGAACTACAACCGATTGAAATTGGAATTTCATCAGAAGTTTTATCCTATGCATCTTGTTCATAGTGATCGTAATTATATATATAATTTTTGGCCTCGCGAAGGAGAAAGCATCGCTCAAGCTTGGGGGAGGCTTAAGTCAATGTTATATTCATTCCCCAATCATGAGCTCTCAAGAGAAATTATTATTCAAAAAATTTATGCTCGGCTTTCTCGTAATAATCAATCCATGCTCGATACTTCTTGTACTGGTCCTTTATGATGAAGACTATTGAATTCAAATGGGATTTATTGGAAAGAATTAAACACAACTCTAAAGACTGGGACCTCGACGAAGGTAAAGAGTAAGGTATAACACCTAAGTTTGATTGTGTTAAATCTTCTATGGATACCGATGCTTTCCGTGAATTTAGCACTAAATATGGACTTGACTCTGAGATAGTAGCTTCTTTCTGTGAATCCTTTGCTACTCATGTTGATCTCCCTAAGGAGAAGTGGTTTAGATATAATCCTCCCATAGAAGGAAAAGTATTTGCACCTATTAAAGTTGAAGAAAGACTATCACTTACAATGATCCTATTGTTCCTACTACTTATGTTGAGAAACCACCTTTCCCTGTTAGAATAAAGGATCGTGCTAAAGCTTCAACTATAGTCAACAAAAGTAATATTAGGACACAAAAACCCCCTGAGCAAGTTAAAGTTGAACCTAATATTGCTATGGTTAAAGATCTCTTGGCTGATAATATCGATGGGCATGTTATTTATTTCTGTGAGGAAACTGCTAGAATTGCTAAACCTGGTGCTAAAGATAAACATAGACCTGTGGTAGGCATGCCTGTTATTTTTGTTAAAATAGGAGATCATTGCTATCATGGCTTATGTGATATGGGTGCTAGTGCTAGTGCAATACCTCATTCCTTATACGAAGAAATTATGCATGATATTGCACCTGCTGAGATAGAAGATATAGATGTTACCATTAAGCTTGCCAATAGAGATACTATTTCACCGATAGGGATTGTTAGAGATGTTGAAGTCTTGTATGGGAAAGTTAAATATCCTGCTAATTTTCTTGTTCTTGGTTCCCCACAAGATAGCTTTTGTCCCATTATATTTGGTAGACCCTTCTTGAATACTGTCAATGCTAGGATAGACTGCGAAAAGGATGTTGTTACTATTGGGTTGGGTGATATGTCTCATGAGTTTAATTTTTCTAAATTTCGTAGACAACTCGATAATGAGGAATTGCCTAGTAAAGATGAAATTATTGGTCTTGCTTCTATTGCCGTGCCTCCTAGTGATCCTTTAGAACAATATTTGCTAGACCATGAAAATGATATGTTTATGAATGAAAGAAGGAAAATAGATGAAGTATTCTTTAAACAGGGACCTATTCTGAAACACAACTTGCCAGTTGAAATCCTAGGGGATCCTCCTCCACCCAAGGGTGATCCCGTATTTGAGCTTAAACCACTACCTGATACTCTTAAATATGCTTATCTTGATGAAAAGAAGATATATCCTGTTATTATTAGTGCTAACCTTTCAGAGAAGGAGGAAGAGAAATTATCAAAAACTCTGAAGAAGCACCGCGCTGCTATTGGATATACTCTTGATGGTCTTAAGGGCATTAGTCCCACTCTATGTCAACACAAAATAAATTTGGAGAAAGACGCCAAACCAGTTATCGATCACCAAAGACGGTTAAATCCTAAGATGAAGGAAGTGGTAAGAAAGGAAATATTAAAACTCCTTGAGGCAGGTATAATTTATCTCGTTGCTGATAGTCAATGGGTAAGTCCTGTTCATTGTGTCCCTAAGAAGGGAGGTATTACTGTCATTCCTAATGATAAAGATTAATTGATTATGCAAAGAATTATTACAGGTTATAGGATGGTAATTGATTTCTGTAAATTAAATAAAGCTACTAAAAAGGACCATTACCCTTTGCCATTCATTGATCAAATGCTAGAAAGATTATCCAAACATACACATTTTTGCTTTCTAGATGGTTACTCTGGTTTCTCTCAAATACCTGTGTCAGCTGAGGATCAAGAAAAGACCACTTTTACTTGCCCTTTCGGTACCTTTGCTTATAGACGTATGCCTTTTGGTTTATGTAATGCACCTGCTACCTTTCAAAGATGCATGACGGCTATATTCTCTGACTTTTGTGAAAAGATTTGTGAGGTTTTCATGGATGATTTCTCCGTTTATGTATCCTCTTTTGATGATTGCTTGAGCAACCTTGATCGAGTATTGCAGAGATGTGAAGAAACTAACCTTGTCTTGAACTGGGAGAAATGCCACTTTATGGTTAATGAAGGCATTGTCTTGGTGCATAAAATTTCCGAAAGAGGTATTGAAGTTGATAAAGCTAAAGTTGATGCTATTGAAAAGATGCCTTGTCCGAAGGACATCAAAGGTATAAGAAGTTTCCTTGGTCATGCCGGTTTTTATAGGAGGTTCATTAAGGACTTCTCAAAAATCTCTCGGCCTCTGACTAATCTATTACAAAAAGATATACCTTTTGTCTTTGATGATGATTGTGTAGAAGCATTTGAAATACTTAAGAAAGCATTAATCTCTGGACCTATTGTTCAGCCATCTGATTGGAATTTGCCCTTTGGAATTATGTGTGATGCTAGTGATTATGCTGTAGGTGCTGTTCTAGGGCAAAGAGTTGATAAGAAATTAAATGTTATTCAATATGCTAGTAAAACTCTAGACAATGCCCAGAGAAATTATGCTACTACTGAAAAGGAATTTTTAGCAGTTGTTTTTGCTTGTGATAAGTTCAGACCTTATATTGTTGATTCTAAAGTAACTATTCACACTGATCATGCTGCTATTAAATATCTTATGGAAAAGAAAGATGCTAAACCTAGACTTATTAGATGGGTTCTCTTGCTACAAGAATTTGATTTGCATATTATTGATAGAAAGGGAGCTGAGAACCCAGTTGCAGACAACTTGTCTAGGTTAGAGAATGTTCTTGATGACCCACTACCTATTGATGATAGCTTTCCTGATGAACAATTAGCTGTCATAAATGCTTCTCGTACTGCTCAATGGTATGCTGATTATGCCAATTACATTGTTGCTAAATTTGTACCACCTAGTTTCACATACCAGCAAAAGAAAAAGTTTTTCTATGATTTAAGACATTACTTCTGGGATGACCCACATCTTTGTAAAGAAGGAGTAGATGGTGTTATTAGACGTTGTATACCTGAGCATGAACATGAACAAATCCTACGCAAGTGTCACTCTGAGGCTTATGGAGGACACCACGCTGGAGATAGAACTGCACATAAGGTATTGCAATCCGGTTTTTATTGGCCTACTCTCTTCAAGGATGCCCGTAAGTTTGTCTTATCTTGTGATGAATGTCAAAGAATTGGTAACATTAGTAGACGTCAAGAAATGCCTATGAATTATTCACTCGTGATTGAACCATTCGATGTTTGGGGCTTGGATTATATGGGAGTGTTTCCTTCCTCTAATGGGTATACACATATTCTAGTTGCTGTTGATTACGTTACTAAGTGGGTAGAAGCTATTCCAACTAGTAGTGCTGATCATAACACCTCTATTAAGATGCTTAAAGAAGTTATTTTTCCGAGGTTTGGAGTCCCTAGATATTTAATGACTGACGGTGGTTCACATTTTATTCATGGTGCTTTCCGTAAAATGCTTGCTAAGTATGATGTTAATCATAGAATTGCGTCTCCTTATCACCCACAGTCTAGTGGTCAAGTAGAATTGAGTAATAGAGAGCTCAAATTAGTTTTGCAAAAGACTGTTAATAGATCTAGGAAGAATTGGTCCAAGAAACTTGATGATGCATTATGGGCCTATAGAACTGCATATAAAAATCCTATGGGTATGTCTCCGTATAAAATGGTTTATGGAAAAGCATGTCACTTACCTCTCGATCTAGAACATAAGGCATATTGGGCTATTAAAGAGCTCAATTATGATTTCAAACTTGCCGGTGAGAAGAGGCTATTTGACATTAGCTCACTTGACGAATGGAGAACCCAAGCCTATGAGAATGCCAAACTATTTAAAGAAAAAGTTAAAAGATGGCATGACAAAAGGATACAAAAGCGTGAGTTTAATATAGGTGATTATGTGTTGCTATTCAACTCTTGTTTAAGATTTTTTGCAGGAAAACTTCTCTCAAAATGGGAAGGTCCTTACGTTATCGAGGAGGTCTATCATTCCAGTGCCATAAAAATCAACAACTTCGAAGGCACAAATCCGAAGGTGGTGAACGGTCAAAGAATCAAACATTATATCTCAGGTAATCCGATAAATGTTGAAACCAATATTATTGAAACCGTAACCCCGGAGGAATACATAAGAGACACTTTCCAGAACGTTTCAGATTCTGAAAAGGAATAGGTATGTGGTACGGTAAGTAAACCGACTCCAAAACAGTTCTAATGGCAATTTTTCTCTGTTTTGGAATATTTAAGAAAATAGGAAAATAAGAAGCAGTCCGGGAAGGACACGAGGCTTCCACGAGGGTGGGAGGCGCGCCCTATCCCCCTGGGCACGCCCCTGCCTCGTGGGCACCTCGTGTGGCCTCCGGACTCTGTTTTCTTGCACGATACTTCTTTCAGTCGGTAAAAATTCGTTATATAATCTCCCGAAGGTTTTGACCACCGTATCACGCAATTATCCTCTGTTCTTGTTTCGAGCTATTTTCTGTCAGGGTTTTCAAGGCCAGGCATCATGTCGTCCCCCTCCTCCAACAATGGTGACAATGATGCTTGGCTAATGAAGATAGAGCTGAAGAGGGAAGAACCCATGGAGATCAACAAGGATGAAGGGATCAAGAAGGCCACGGAGGACCAAGTTCCGGCAGTAGAAGACATCCTTCAACTTGATCACAATCTTCTTACCCCAACTGAGATCAAAGCTTTCAAGATGATTGAGTTAGCTCGTATACAAAACAAGTATCTCACACATGAAAATATTTTGTTGAAGGAGCATATCATCGCACTCAAGGGCATTATCCGCAAATTGGAAGACCTCCTACGCTCGATGTGCGACTATCCATCATCACCTCCATCTCCTTCACCGGCAAAGGAGATATAATCACATGGGTATGGGCACTCCCTTGGCAACTACCAAGCTTGGGGAGGTGCCCCGGTATCGTATCACCATCACAGTCCTATCTTTGCCGTTTTTATTAGTTCGATCCTTTTAGTAATATCTTGATCTAGTAGAATAAAGTTTTAGTATGATTTAGCTTTGAGTTTTGCTTTATGATCCCTTCTATGTAATCGAGTCCGTGAGCTATATAATAAGGATTAGTGTTGAGTCAAGGGCTTGATTATCTTGCTATGATCTTGAGTGAATAAAAGAAAAAGAAAGAATAAAAAGAAATAAAGAGATCATATTGATCTTATGGAGAGTAATGACTTCACATATAAAGAGTATGATGATTAAAAGTTGTTGAGAGTTGACAAACATAGTTTTGGTCATCGTTGCAATTAATAGGAAGTAATAAGGGAAGAGAGGTTCTACATATAAATATACTATCTTGGACATCTTTTATGATTGTGAGCACTCATTAAAATATGACATGCTAAAGAGTTGATGTTGGACAAGGAAGACAACGTAATTTGTTATGTTTTCTTATATCTGAAATAAAGTATATTGTCATGGATCATCCAACATGTTCAGCTTGCCTTTCTCCCTCATGCTAGCCAATTCTTAGCACCAAGTAGAGATACTACTTGTCCTTCCAAATACCCTTAAACCCAGTTTTGCCATGAGAGTCCACCATACCTACCTATGGATTGAATAAGATCCTTCAAGTAAGTTGTCATCGTTGCATGCAATAAAAATTGCTCTCTAAATATGTATGACTTATTAGTGTGGAGAAAATAAGCTTTATATCTTGTGATGAGGAAGAAATAAAAGCGACGGACTGCATAATAAAGGTCCACATCACAAGTGGCAATATATAGTGACGTTCTTTTGCATTAAGATTTCATGCATCCAACCAAAAGCACATGACAACCTCTGCTTCCCTCTGCGAAGGGCCTATCTTTTACTTTTATCTTCTACCCTTATGCAAAGAGTCAGGGTGATCTTCACCTTCCCTTTTTACATTTTATCCTTTGGCAAGCACATTGTGTTGGAAAGATCCTAATATATATATATATATATATATATATATATATATATATATATATATATATATCCAATTGGATGTAAGTTAGCATGAATTATTATTGTTGACATTACCCTTGAGGTAAAAGGTTGGGGGCGAAACTATAAGCCCCTATCTTTCTCTGTGTCCGATTAAAACTCCATAACCACAAGTATTGCGTGAGTGTTAGCAATTGTGAAAGACTAAATGATAGTTGAGTATGTGGACTTGCTGAAAAGCTCTTATTTGACTCTTTCCGATGTTATGATAAATTGCAATTGCTTCAATGACCGAGATCATAGTTTGTTAGTTCTTAATGAAGTTTCTGATTCATACTTTACATTGTGGATAGATTGTTACTTTAGCATAAGAAATCATATGACAATATTGATATATGTTGCTGTTATAAGAATGATCATGATGCCATCATGTCCATATTTTATTTTATCGACACCTCTATCTCTAAACATGTGGACATATTTATCGTTATCGGCTTCCGCTTGAGGACAAGCGAGGTCTAAGCTTGGGGGAGTTGATACGTCCATTTTGCATCATGCTTTTATATCGTTATTTATTGCATTATGGGCTGTTATTACACGTTATGTCACAATACTTATGCCTATTCTCTCTTATTTTACAAGGTTTACATGAAGAGAGAGAATGCCGGCAGCTGGAATTCTGGGCTGGAAAAGGAGCAAATATTAGAGACCTATTCTGCATAGCTCCAAAAGTCCTGAAACGTCACGGAAGTCATTTTTGGAATTAATAAAAATACTGAGCGAAGAAACTACCAGAGGGGGGCCACACCATGGCCACGAGGGTGGGAGGCGCGCCCTACCCCCTGGGCACGCCCCCTGCCTCGTGGGCCCCCTGGCAGGCCCCCGGTGCCCATCTTCTGCTATATGAAGTCTTTCGTCCGAGAAAAAATCATAAGCAAGCTTTCGGGAAGAAACTCTGCCGCCACGAGGCGGAACCTTGGCGGAACCAATCTAGGGCTCCGGCAGAGCTGTTCTGCCCGGGAAAACTTCCCTCCGGGAGGGGGAAATCATCGCCATCGTCATCACCAATGATCCTCTCATCGGGAGGGGGTCAATCTTCATCAACATCTTCACCAGCACCATCTCCTCTCAAACCCTAGTTCATCTCTTGTATCCAATCTTTGTCCCAAAGCCTCAGATTGGTACCTGTGGGTTGCTAGTAGTGTTGATTACTCCTTGTAGTTGATGCTAGTTGGTTTATTTGGTGGAAGATCATATGTTCAGATCCTATATGCATATTAATACCCCTCTGATTATGAACATGAATATGCTTTGTGAGTAGTTACGTTTGTTCCTGAGGACATGGGAGAAGTCTTGCTATAAGTAGTCATGTGATTTTGGTATTCGTTCGATATTTTGATGAGATGTATGTTGTCTCTCCTCTAGTGGTGTTATGTGAACGTCGACTACATGACACTTCACCATTGTTTGGGCCTAGAGGAAGGCATTGGGAAGTAATAAGTAGATGATGGGTTGCTAGAGTGACAGAAGCTTAAACCCTAGTTTATGCGTTGCTTCGTAAGGGGCTGATTTGGATCCATATGTTTCATGCTATGGTTAGGTTTACCTTAATACTTCTTTTGTAGTTGCGGCTGCTTGCAATAGGAGTTAATCATAAGTGGGATGCTTGTCCAAGTAAGGACAGCACCCAAGCACCGGTCCACCCACATATCAAATTATCAAAGTACCGAACGCGAATCATATGAACGTGATGAAAACTAGCTTGACGATAATTCCCATGTGTCCTCGGGAGCGCTTTTCTCTATATAAGAGTTTGTCCAGGATTGTCCTTTGCTACAAAAAGGATTGGGCCACCTTGCTGCACTTTATTTACACTTGTTACTTGCTACCCGTTACAAATTACCTTATCAGAAAACGATCTGTTACCTATAATTTCAGTGCTTGCAAAGAATACCTTGCTGAAAACCGCTTGTCATTTCCTTCTGCTCCTTGTTGGGTTCGACACTCTTACTTATCGAAAGGACTACGATAGATCCCCTATACTTGTGGGTCATCAATGGGTAATTGGTATGTCTGAACTTGTGCGTAGACTTCCCGGCAATGGCACCAGAAATCCTTCTTGCTACCTCTTGAGCACTGCGTTGGTTTTCCCATGAAGAGGAAAGGGTGATGAAGTAAAGTAACGTAAGTATTTCCCTCAGTTTTGAGAACCAAGGTATCAATCCAGTAGGAGGCCACACTCAAGTCCCATGTACCTACACAAACAAATAAGAACCTTGCAACCAATGCGATAAAGGGGTTGTCAATCCCTTCACGGCCACTTGCAAAAGTGAGATCTGATAGAGATGATAAGATAATATTTTTGGTATTTTTATGATAAAGACTAAAAGTAAAGAAAGCAAAATAAACGGTGGTAGAAATAACGGGAGATTAATATGATAGAGAATAGACCCGGGGGCCATAGGTTTCACTAGTGGCTTCTCTCAAGAGCATAAGTATTACGGTGGGTGAACAAATTACTGTCGAGCAATTGATAGAATTGAGCATAGTTATGAGAATATCTAGGCATGATCATGTATATAGGCATCATGTCTGTGACAAGTAGACCGACTCCTGCCTGCATCTACTACTATTACTCCACACGTCGACCGCTATCCATCATGCATCTACAGTATTAAGTTCATAAGAACAGAGTAACACATTAAGCAAGATGACATGATGTAGAGGGATAAACTCAAGCAATATGATATAAACCCCATCTTTTTATCCTCGATGGCAACAATACAATACGTGTCATTTCCCCTTCTGTCACTGGGATCGAGAACCGCATGATTGAACCCAAAGCTAAGCACTTCTCCCATTGCAAGAAAGATCAATCTAGTAGGCCAAACCAAACTGATAATTCGAAGAGACTTGCAAAGATAACAAATCATACGTAAAAGAATTCAGAGGAGATTCAAAATATTGTTTATAGATAATCTTGATCATAAACCCATAATTCATCGGATCTCGACAAACACACCGCAAAAGAAGATTACATCGAATAGATCTCCAAGAGAATCGAGGAGAACTTTGTATTGAGATCCAAAGAGAGAGAAGAAGCCATCTAGCTAATAACTATGGACCCGAAGGTCTGAAGTAAACTACTCACACATCATCGGAGAGGCTATGGTGTTGATGTAGAAGCCCTCCGTGATCAATGCCCCCTCCGGCGGAGCGCCGGAAAAGGCCCCAAGATGGGATCTCACGGGTACAGAAGGTTGCAGCGGTGGAAATAGGGTCTGTTCTGATGTTTCCATGGTATATGAGTATATATAGGTGAAAGAGGTCGGTCAGGAGAGCCACGAGGGGCCCATGAGGGTGGGGGCGCGCCCAGGGGGCAGGCGCGCCTCCCTGCCTCATGGCCTTCTCGTTGATTGCTTGACGTCCACTCCAAGTCCTCTGGATCACGTTTGTTCCAAAAATCACGTTCCCGAAGGTTTCATTCTGTTTGGACTCCGTTTGATATCCCTTTCCTTCGAAACACTGAAATAGGCAAAAAACAGCAATTTGGGCTGGGCCTCCGGTTAATAGGTTAGTCCCAAAAATAATGTAAAAGTGTATAATAAAGCCCATTGAACATCCAAAACAGATAATATAATAGCATGAAACAATCAAAAATTATAGATACGTTGGAGACGTATCACACGACGACCTGGGCATTTGACCTCAATACGATATATCCTCACCCCGTGGCTGGCCTCCACGCCCTTGACGTGCAGTTTTCCGAAGAGGAAATCAAGATAGCCTTCTTCCAAATGAACCCCCAAGCTAGCCCTGGGCCTGATGGGTTCGGCCCCTCATTCTATAGATCTTTCTGGCCCACTATCAAGCATGCAATTCTACCCTTATTTGCACAATTTCACCAAGGTATGGCAGACACGGAGCGCCTAAATCGTGCCCACATCATCCTCCTCCCAAAGAATGCCTCCCCAACGTCACCCGATGCCTTCAGACAATATCCCTACAGAACTGCCCAGTTAAAGCTATTGCTAAAGTCCTCACATCGCGCCTCAAACCCCTCATTCCTATCTTAGTTCGTGGTAATCAGATAGGGTTCATCACCGGCAGGAATATTGTTGAAAACTACGTCTATGCAACCGACCTCATCAGCTCTTGCCACTCTCGCAAATGACCAACCATGGTTTTCAAGCTTGACTTCAGGAAGGCCTTTGATTCTGTTTCCTAGCCCGCCCTTGACAAAATCTTGGCTGTCCGCGGCTTCTCCCAAACTTTTCGTACCTGGATTCAAAATATCCTCCACACGGGCAAAACTGCCATCCTCCTAAATGGCATTCCAGGCCACTGGATACAATGCAAGAATGGCCTGCGACAGGGCGACCCAGCCTCACCCTACCTTTTCCTCATCGTCGCCGATCTGCTTCAGCAACTCATCCTCCAAAACTCTGAACCTGCTCTTCACCACCCCATCTTTACCCACCTGCCCCCACCATTCTCCAATACGCCGATGATATGCTTATCATCGCAGCCGCCTCTCCCATCGCCGCTGTAGCCCTCAAAGCAATCTTAAATTACTTTGCACAAGCTACCGGCCTCACCATCAACTTCTCCCAAACCACCCTGGCTACCCTACACACAGATGAAACCTTAGCTGCTGCCACTTCTCTTGCCATGGATTGCACACGCGCCCCTTTCCCTCAAACTTACCTTGGACTCCCCCTTGCCCCAACCAAGCCCCCCTCCAATGCCTTCGCTCCATCGATAGAACGATCTCGGAAATTACGAACTGGCTGGCGAGCCGAGCTTCTGGACAGAGGCGATCGGCTCATTCTTATCTCCGCGGTCCTCGACTCCCTCCTTACCTACTTTATGTCCGTTTTCCGTATCCCAAAGAAAACCCTCAAAATCATTGACTCACTGAGGAGGACATTTTTCTAGGCCGGAGAAGATGCTTGCTCGGGTGCTCAATGCCTGATTGCGTGGAAAAACGTTTGTTCACCAAAAAAATCGGTGGTTTAGGGCTCAAAAACCTGCATGTTCAAAATAATTGCCTCCTAATGAAGTTTGCTGCCAAAGCCCTCTCCTCCGCACAATCACCTTGGCTAGATTGGCTAGATCTCCAACACCCCAACGCCTAAGTCTCCTCGGTCCCCCAAACCTATTTCTTGTGCCACACGATATCTCAATAAATCCCAACCCTCCAGTCAATTTCCTTTGTGCTAACTGATAACCCACAAGTATAGGGGATCAATTGTAGCCTCTTTCGATAAGTAAGAGTGTCGAACCCAACGAGGAGCTAAAGGTAGAACAAATATTCCCTCAAGTTCTACCGACCACCGATACAACTCTACGCACGCTTAACGTTCGCTTTACCTAGAAAAAGTATGAAACTAGAAGTACTTTGTAGGTGTTTTTTGGATAGGCTTGCAAGAAAATAAAGAGAGCGAGTAAATAAAAGCTAGGGGCTGTTTAGATAAAGACACAACTAAATTAGTAAAGAGCTTTTTGTTACGAGAAAGTTATTTGTCCCTAGGCAATCGATAACTAGACTGGTAATCATTATTGCAATTTTATTTGAGGGAGAGGCATAAGCTAACATACTTTCTCTACTTGGATCATATGCACTTATGATTGGAACTCTAGCAAGCATCCGCAACTACTAAAGTTCATTAAGGTAAAACCCAACCATAGCATTAAAGCATCAAGTCCTCTTTATTCCCATACGCAAACAACCCCCTAACTCGGGTTTGTGTTTCAGTCACTCACGCAACCCACTATAAGCGAATCATGAACGTATTGTAACACCCTACAGCGGGGATCCCTCACGCTTGCGCAACACGGAGAGCACCATAGGACAGCACCAATAATAAAACATGCAACTGAAACCAATCACGATCATCAAATAACCCATAGGACAAAACAGATCTACTCAAACATCATAGGATAGCCATACATCATTGGGAAATAAAATATAGCGTTGAGCACCATGTTTAAGTAGAGATTACAGTGGGTAAGAGAGAGGTTACACCGCTGCATAGAGGGGGGAAGAGTTGGTGATGATGGCGGTGAAGTTGTTGGTGAAGATTGCGGTGATGATGATGGCCCCCGGTGGCACTCCGGCGCCACCGGAAGCGAGGGGGAGAGGGCCCCACTTTCTTCTTCTACCTCCTCCCTAGATGGGAGAAGGGTTTCCCCTCTGGTCCTTGGCCTCCATGGCGTGGGAGGGGCGAGAGCCCCTCCGAGATTGGATCTGTCTCTCTGTCTCTCTCTGTTTCTGCGTTCTCCTCTGCTGCCCTTTCACCGTTTCGTATATATATGGAGATCCGTAACGCCGATTGGGCTGAAACCTTCGCCGTGATTTTTTTACCAAAAAATAGCTTTCTTGCGGCCAAAGAAGGGCATCAACCGCCTTACGGGTGGCCCACAAGGGTCAGGGGCGCGCCCAGGGGGGCAGGCGCGCCCCCTGCCTCGTGGCCACCTCGGGCACCGTCTCGCGTTGATTCTTCTTCCGGAATTTTCCAAATATTCCAAAACTAAGCTCCATCCGTTTTTATCCCGTTTGGACTCCGTTTGATATAGATATTCTGCGAAACATAAAACATGCAACAGACAGGAACTGGCACTGGACCAATATGTTAGTCCCAAAGATAATATAAAAAGTTGCCAAAAGTATATGAAAGTTGAATAATATTGGCATGGAACAATAAAAAATTATAGATACGACGGAGACGTATCAGCATCCCCAAGCTTAATCCCCGCTCGTCCTCGAGTAGATAAATGATAAAAAAGATAATTTTTGATGTGGAATGCTACCTAGCATAATCTTGGTCATGTATCTAATCATGGCATGAATATTAAGACACGAGTGATTCAAAGCAATAGTCTATCATTTGACATAAAAGCAATAATACTTCAAGCCTACTAATAAAGCAATCATGGCTTTTCAAAATAACATGGCCAAAGAAAGTTATCCCTACAAAATCATATAGTCTGGCTATGCTCCATCTTCACCACACAAAATATTCACATCATGCACAACCTCGATGACAAGCCAAGCAATTGTTTTATACTTTTGACGTTCTCAAACCTTTTCAACTTTCACGCAATACATGAGCATGAGCCATGGATATAGCACTATAGGTGGAATAGAATATGATGGTGGAGGTTGTGTGGAGAAGACAAAAAGGAGAAGATAGTCTCACATCAACTAGGCGTATCAACGGGCTATGGAGATGCCCATCAATAGATATCAATGTGAGTGAGTAGGGATTGCCATGCAACGGATGCACTAGAGCTATAAGTGTATGAAAGCTAAAAAAAGAAACTAAGTGGGTGTGCATCCAACTCGCTTGCTCACGAAGACCTAGGGCATTTTGAGGAAGCCCATCATTGGAATATACAAGCCAAGTTCTATAATGAAAAATTCCCACTAGTATATGAAAGTGACAACATAGGAGACTCTCTATCATGAAGACCATGGTGCTACTTTGAAGCACAAGTGTGGTAAAAGGATAGTAGCATTGTCCCTTCTCTCTTTTCTCTCATTTTTTTTTGTGGGTTCTTTGGCCACTTTTTTTATTTGGGCTTCTTTGGCCTCTTTTATTTTGATAACCTCACATGGGACAATGTTCTAATAATGATGATCAACACACTTTTATTTACTTACAACTCAATATTACAACTCAATGTCTAGAACAAAGTATGACTCTATATGGATGCCTCCGGCGGTGTACCGGGATGTGCAATGATCTAGCATCGCAAAGATATCAAAAAACGGACAAGCCATGAAAATATCATGCTAGCTATCTTACGATCATGCAAAGCAATATGACAATGAATGCTCAAGTCATGTATATGATGATGACGGAAGTTGCATGGCAATATATCTCGGAATGGCTATGGAAATGCCATAATAGGTAGGTATGGTGGCTGTTTTGAGGACGATATAATAAGGCTTATGTGTGACAGAGCGTATCTTATCACAGGGTTTGGATGCACCGGCGGAGTTTGCACCAACTCTCGAGGTGAGAAAGGGCAATGCATGGTACCGAAGAGGATAACAATGATGGAAGGGTGAGAGTGCGTATAATCCATGGACTCAACATTAGTCATAAAGAACTCACATACTTATTGCAAAAATCTATAGTTATCAAAACAAAGTACTACGCGCATGCTCCTAGGAGTATAGATTGGTAGGAAAAGACCATCACTCGTCCCCGACCGCCACTCATAAGGAAGACAATCAATAAATAAATCATGCTCCGAGTTCATCACATAACAGTTCACCATACGTGCATGCTACGGGAATCACAAACCTCAACACAAGTATTTCTACTAATCCACAACTACCCACTAGCATGACTCAAATATCACCATCTTTATATCGCAAAACTATTGCAAGGAATCAAACATATCATATTCAGCGATCTACAAGTTTATGTAGGATTTTATGACTAACCATGTGAATGACCAGTTCCTGTCATCTCTCTAAATAGATATAAGTGAAGCAAGAGAGTTTAATTCTTTCTACAAAAGATATGCCCACGCTCTAACAAGTATAAGTGAAGCAAAAGAGCATTCTACAAATGGCTGTTGTCTAAGTGAAGAGAAACAGGCAATCCGAACTTCAAACGATATAAGTGAAGCACATGAAGCATTCTATAAAGCCATACTCAAAAGATTTAAGTGAAGTGCAAAGAGCATTCTATAAATCAACCAAGGACTATCTCATACCAGCATGGTGCATAAAAGAAAAAATGAAAACTAAAGCAAAAGATGCTCCAAGATTTGCACATATCGCATGAACGAAACGAATCCGAAAACATACCGATATTTGTTGAAGAAAGAGGGGATGCTTCCGGGGCATCCCCAAGCTTAGACGCTTGAGTATCCTTGAATATTTACTTGGTGTGCCTTGGGAATCCCCAAGCTTGAGCTCTTGCCTCTCCTTCTTCTTTTCACATCGAGACCCTCTTGATCATCGAACACTTCATCCACACAAAACTTCAACAGAAAACTCGGTAAGATCCGTTAGTATAATAAAGCAAATCACTACTCTAAGCACTGTTTCAAACCAATTCATATTTTGTTTTTGCATTGTGTCTACTGTAATATAAATTTTCCATGGCTTAATCTACTGATAGAAATCTATAGTTTCATCAAAACAAGCAAACTATGCATCAAAAACAGAATCTGTCTAAAACAGAACAGTCTGTAATAATCTGAACATTCACCATACTTATGATACTTTAAAAATTCTTCAAAAATTAGGAAAAATAAAAAATTTGTATAGAAAGACAGTTCAAAAAGAATCAGACCGATTTGACGTTCCGGTAAACAATTAAAAATCGCGCACTACAGCCAAAGTTTCTGTCCTGCTCCGTACAAACCAACAAGTATTGTAAACATCCTAAAGGCAAACCTTGGCACATTATTTTATAATACAATGGAATTGTACAAGGGGATAATTATTTTTGTTGAAAAGTTTCTGTAATCAAGATTCACAAAGTTGCCGTGAGCATGAACAAAGTTCAAGGAGCTCTCCCACTTCAACAATGCTTGTCTTTCTCACTTTCACTTTCCTTTTTGAAAAGTTTTGGGTTCCCCTCTTTATTTTTGTTGTTTTTAAACTATATGAAAGAACTCAAAAGAAATAAATGACTCTCTAAAACTTCTGGGTTGTCTTCCTGGCAGCGCTTTCTTTAAAGCCATTAAGCTAGGCATATAGTGCTCAAGTAGTGAATCCACCCGGATCCCAAGGTATATCAAAGCCAATTTTAATTAGCAATGATTTGTAATTTAGTAGTGAGCACAAAGTAACATATATCATGTAATGATGAAGTCTAACTCTCTTCCTATGCATCGGCATGTCATAAAAGAACAATTCATGCACACATAGTAAAGGCCAATGCATAGTATAAACAGTTTCTTGCAATTTTATCATGTGGGAATAGAGAGGTGGAGATATAGTTCATCTCTCATAATAATTGCAAGTAGGAGAAGCAAGCACATGCATATTATATCTATCAAAATCATCATGTGCAACGGAGAAAGGCAACCCATCAATGTAATCCTTAATAAGTGCAAACTTCTCCGATATAGTGTAGTTGGGAGAATTCAAAAAGATAATAGGACTATCAAGCGTGGGTGCAATAGCAACAATTTCATGTTTAACATAAGGAACTATAGCAAGTTCATCTCCATAAGCATAATTCATATTGGCATCTTGGCTGTCGGGGAACGTAGTAATTTCAAAATTTTCCTACGCACACGCAAGATCATGGTGATGCATAGCAACGAGAGGGGAGAGTGTTGTCCACGTACCCTCTTAGACCGAAAGCGGAAGCGTTAGCACAACGCGGTTGATGTAGTCGTACGTCTTCATGATCTAACCGATCAAGTACCGAACGCACGGCACCTCCGAGTTCAGCACACGTTCAGCCCGATGACGTCCCTCAAACTCCGATCCAGCCAAGTGTTGAGGGAGAGTTTCGTCAGCACGACGGCGTGGTGACGATGATGATGTTCTACCGACGCAGGGCTTCACCTAAGCACCGCTACAGTATTATCGAGGTGGACTATGGTGGAGGGGGACACCGCACATGGCTAAAAGATCAAACGATCAATTGTTGTGTCTATGGGGTGCCCCCCTACCCCCGTATATAAAGGAGCAAGGGGAGGAGGCGGCCGGCCAGGGAGAGGCGCGCCAAGGGAGTAGGATTCCTACTCCTAGTTGGAGTAGGTTTCCTCCTTTCCTAGTCCAACTAGGAGAAGGGGGGAAAGGGGGGAAGAGGAGAAGGAAGGGAGAGGGGGGCCGCACCCCAAACCCCTTGTCCAATTTGGACTGGGCTTGGGAGGGGCGCGCGCCACCTCCTGGCTGCTGCCTCTCCTTCCCACTAAGGCCCATTAAGGCCCAATACTTCTTTCCCGTATTCCCGTAACTCCCCGGTACTACGAAAAATACCCAAATCACTCGGAACCTTTCCGATGTCCGAATATAGTCATCCAATATATCAATCTTTACGTCTCGACCATTTAGAGACTCCTCGTCATGTCCCCGATCTCATCCGGGACTCCGAACTACCTTCGGTACATCAAAACACATAAACTCATAATATAACCGTCATCGAACTTTAAGCGTGCGGACCCTACGGGTTCGAGAACAATGTAGACATGACCAAGACACGTCTCCGGTCAATAACCAATAGCGGAACCTAGATGCTCATATTGGCTCCCACATATTCTACAAAGATCTTTATCGGTCAAACCGCATAACAACATATGTTGTTCCATTTGTCATCGGTATGTTACTTGCCCAAGATTCGATCGTCGGTATCTCAATACCTAGTTCAATCTCGTTACCGGCAAGTCTCTTTACTCGTTCCGTAATACATCATCCTGCAACTAACTCATTAGTTACAATGCTTGCAAGGCTTATAGTGATGTGCATTACCGAGTGGGCCCAGAGATACCTCCCCGACAATCGGAGTGACAAATCCTAATCTCGAAATACGCCAACCCAACAAGTACCTTCGGAGACACCTGTAGAGCACCTTTATAATCACCCAGTTACGTTGTGACGTTTGGTAGCACACAAAGTGTTCCTCCGATAAACGGGAGTTGCATAATCTCATAGTCATAGGAACATGTATAAGTCATGAAGAAAGCAATAGCAGAATACTAAACGATGGTGTGCTAAGCTAATGGAATGGGTCAAGTCAATCACATCGTTCTCCTAATGATGTGATCCCGTTAATCAAATGACAACTCATGTCAATGGCTAGGAAACATAACCATCTTTGATCAACGAGCTAGTCAAGTAGAGGCATACTAGTGACACTTTGTTTTTCTATGTATTCACACAAGTATTATGTTTCCGGTTAATACAATTCTAGCATGAATAATAAACATTTATCATGATATAAGGAAATAAATAATAACTTTATTATTGCCTCTAGGGCATATTTCCTTCAGTCTCCCACTTGCACTAGAGTCAATAATCTAGTTCACATCGCCATGTGATTTAACACCAATAGTTCACATCACCATGTGATTAACACCCATAGTTCACATCGTTATGTGACCAACACCCAAAGGGTTTACTAGAGTCAATAATCTAGTTCACATCGCTATGTGATTAACACCCAAAGAGTACTAAGGTGTGATCATGTTTTGCTTGTGAGAGAAATTTAGTCAACGGGTCTGCCACATTCAGATCCGTATGCATTTTGCAAATTTCTATGTCAACAATGCTCTGCACGGAGCTACTCTAGCTAATTGCTCCCACTTTCAATATGTATCTAGATCGAGACTTAGAGTCATCCAGATCTGTGTCAAAACTTGCATCGATGTAACTATTTACGACGAACCTTTTGTCACCTCCATAACCGAGAAATATTTCCTTATTCCACTAAGGATAATTTTGACCGCTGTCCAGTGATCTACTCCTAGATCACTATTGTACCCTCTTGCCAAAATCATGGTGAGGTACACAATAGGTCTGGTACACAACATAGCATACTTTATAGAACCTATGACTGAGGCATAGGAAATGACTTCCATTCTCTTTTCTATTTTCTGCTGTGGTCGGGTTTTGAGTCTTTACTCAACTTTATACTTTGCAATACAGGCAAGAACTCTTTCTTTGACTATTCCATTTTGAACAACTTCAAAATCTTGTCAAGGTATGTAATCGTTGAAAAAACTTATCAAGCGTCTTGATTTATCTCTATAAATCTTGATGCTCAATATGTAAGCAGCTTCACCGAGGTCTTTCTTTGAAAAACTCCTTTCAAACACTCCTTTATGCTTTGTAGAATAATTCTACATTATTTCCGATCAACAATATGTCATTCACATATACTTATTAGAAATGCTGTAGTGCTCCCACTCACTTTCTTGTAAATACAGGCTTCACCGCAAGTCTGTATGAAACTATATGCTTTGATCAACTTATCAAAGCGTATATTCCAACTCCGAGATGCTTGCACCAGTCCATAGATGGATCGCTGGAGCTTGCATATTTTGTTAGCACTTTTAGGATTGACAAAACCTTCTGGTTGCATCATATACAACTCTTCTTTAATAAATCCATTAAAGAATGCAGTTTTGTTTATCCATTTGCCAGATTTCATAAAATGCGGCAATTGCTAACATGATTCGGACAGACTTAAGCATAGATACGAGTGAAAAACACCTTGAACTTGTCGAAAAACTTTTGCGATAATTCTAGCTTTGTAGATAGTAACACTACTATCAGCGTCCGTCTTCCTCTTGAAGATCCATTTAATCTCAATGGCTCGCCGATCATTGGGCAAGTCAATCAAAGTCCATACTTTGTTCTCATAGATGGATCCCATCTCAGATTTCATGGCCTCAAGCCATTTTGTGGAATCTGGGCTCATCATCGCTTCCTCATAGTTCGTAGGTTCGTCATGGTCAAGTAACATGACCTCCAGAACAGGATTACCGTACCACTCTGGTGCGGATCTTACTCTGGTTGACCTACGAGGTTCGATAGTAACTTGATCTGAAGTTTCATGATCATCATCATTAGCTTCCTCATTAATTGGTGTAGGTGTCACAGGAACCGGTTTCTGTGATGAACTACTTTCCAATAAGGGAGCAGGCACAGTTACCTCATCAAGTTCTACTTTCCTCCCCCTCACTTCTTTCGAGAGAAACTCCTTCTCTAGAAAGGATCCATTTTTAACAACGAATATCTTGCCTTCGGATCTGTGATAGAAGGTGTACCCAACAGTCTCCTTTGGGTATCCTATGAAGACATATTTCTCCGATTTGGGTTTGAGCTTATCAGGATGAAACTTTTTCATATAAGCATCACAACCCCAAACTTTAAGTAACGACAACTTTGGTTTCTTGCCAAACCACAGTTCATATTGTGTCGTCTCAACGGACTTAGACGGTGCCCTTTTTAACGTGGATGCAGCTGTCTTTAATGCATAACCCCAAAATGATAGTGGTAAATCGGTAAGAGACATCATAGATTGCACCATATCTAATAAAGTACGGTTACGACGTTCGGACACACCATTACACTATGGTGTGCCAGGTGGCGTGAGTAGTGAAACTATTTCACATTGTTTTAACTGAAGGCCAAACTCGTAACTCAAATATTTTACCTCTGCGATCATATCGTAGAAACTTTTATTTTTGTTACGATGATTCTCCACTTCACTCTGAAATTCTTTGAACTTTTCAAATGTTTCAGACTTGTGTTTCATCAAGTAGATATACCCATATATGCTCAAATCATCTGTGAATGTCAGAAAATAATGATACCCGCCGCAAGCCTTAATATTCATCGGACCACATACATCAGTATGTATGATTTCCAACAAATCTGTTGCTTGCTCCATTGTTCCGGAGAACGGCGTTTTAGTCATTTTTCCCAAGAGGCATGGTTCACAAGAATCAAGTGATTCATAATCAAGTGATTCCAAAATCCCATCAGCATGGAGTTTCTTCATGCGCTTTACAGCAATATGACCTAAACGGCAGTGCCACAAATAAGTTGCACTATCATTATTAACTTTGCATCTTTTGGCTTCATTATTATGAATATGTGTATTACTACGATCGAGATCCAAGAAACCATTTTATTGGGTGTATGACCATAGAAGGTTTTATTCATGTAAACAGAACAACAATTATTCTATAATTTAAATGAATAACCGTATTGCAACAAACATGATCAAATCATATTCATGCTCAACGCAAACACCAAATAACACTTATTTAGTTTCAACACTAATCCCAAAAGTATAGGGAGTGTGCGATGATGATCATATCAATCTTGGAACTACTTCCAACACACATCGTCACCTCGCCTTTTACTAGTTTCTGTTTATTCTGCAACTCCCGTTTCGAGTTACTACTCTTAGCAACTGAACCAGTATCAAATGCCGAGGGGTTTCTATAAACACTAGTAAAGTACACATCAATAATATGTATATCCAATATACCTTTGTTCACTTTGCCATCCTTCTTATCCGCCAAATACTTGGGGTAGTTCCGCTTCCAGTGACCAGTCCCTTTGAAGTAGAAGCACTTAGTCTCAGGCTTAGGACCAGACTTGGGCTTCTTCACTTGAGCAGCAACTTGCTTGCCGTTCTTCTTGAAGTTCCCCTTCTTCCCTTTGCCCTTTTCTTGAAACTAGTGGTCTCGTCAACCATCAACACTTGATGTTTTTCTTGATTTCTACCTTCGTCGATTTCAGCATCACGAAGAGCTTGGGAATTGTTTCTGTTATCCCTTGCATATTATAGTTCATCACGAAGTTCTACTAACTTGGTGATGGTGATTAGAGAATTTTGTCAATCACTATCTTATCTGGAAGGTTAACTCCCACTTGATTCAAGCGATTGCAGTACCCGGACAATCTGAGCACATGCTCACTGCTTGAGCTATTCTCCTCCATCTTTTATTTGTAGAACTTGTTGGAGATTTCATATCTCTCAACTCGGGTATTTGCTTGAAATATGAACTTCAACTCCTGGAACATCTCATATGGTCCATGACGTTCAAAACGTCTTTGAAGTCCCGATTCTAAGCCGTTAAGCATGGTGCACTAAACTATCAAGTAGTCATCATATTGAGCTAGCCAAACGTTCATAACGTCTGCATTTGCTCCTGCAATAGGTTTGTCACCTAGCGGTGCATCAAGGACATAATTCTTCTGTGCAGCAATGAGGATAAACCTCAGATCACGGACCCAGTCCGCATCATTGCTACTATCATCTTTCAACTTAGTTTTCTCTAGGAACATACATAAAACATAGGGAAGCAACAACGCGAGCTATTGATCTACAACATAGATATGCTAATACTACCAGGACTAAGTTCATGATAAATTAAAGTTCAATTAATCATATTACTTAAGGACTCCCACTTAGATATACATCCCTCTAATCTTCTAAGTGATCACGTGATCCATATCAACTAAACCATGTCCGATCATCACATGAGATGGAGTAGTTTCAACGGTGAACATCACTATGTTGATCATATCTACTATATGATTCACGCTCGACCTTTCGGTCTTAGTGTTCCGAGGCCATATCTGTTATATGCTAGGCTCGTCAAGTTTAACCTGAGTATTCCGCGTGTGCAACTGTTTTGCACCCGTTGTATTTGAACGTAGAGCCTATCACACCCGATCATCACGTGGTGTCTCAGCACGAAGAACTTTCGCAACGGTGCATACTCAAGGAGAACACTTGTACCTTGATAATTTAGTGAGAGATCATCTTATAATGCTGCCGTCAATCAAAGCAAGATAAGATGTATTAAAGATAAACATCACATGCAATCATAATATGTGACATGATATGGCCATCATCATCTTGTGCCTTTGATCTCCATCTCCAAAGCATCGTCATGATCTCCATCGTCACCGGCATGACACCATGATCTCCATCATCTTGATCTATATCAATGTGTCTTTGCATGGTCGTCTCGCCAACTATTGCTCTTGCAACTATTGCTATCGCATAGCGATAAAGGAAAGCAATTATTTGGCGCTTGCATCTTATGCAATAAAGAGACAACCATAAGGCTTCTGCCAGTTGCCGATAACTTCAACAAAACATGATCATCTCATACAACAACTTATATCTCATCACGTCTTGACCATATCACATCACAACATGCCCTGCAAAAACAAGTTAGACGTCCTCTACTTTGTTGTTGCAAGTTTTATGTGGCTGCTACGGGCTGAGCAAGAACCGTTCTTACCTACGCATCAAAACCACAACGATAGTTTGTCAAGTTAGTGCTGTTTTAACCTTCTCAAGGACCGGGCGTAGCCACACTCGGTTCAACTAAAGTTGGAGAAACTGACACCTGCCAGCCACCTGTGTGCAAAGCACGTCGGTAGAACCAGTCTCGCGTAAGCGTACGCGAATGTCGGTCCGGGCCGCTTCATCCAACAATACCGCCGAACCAAAGTATGACATGCTGGTAAGCAGTATGACTTATATTGCCCACAACTCACTTGTGTTCTACTCGTGCATATGACATCTACGCATAAAACCTGGCTCGGATGCCACTGTTGGGGAACGTAGTAATTTCAAAATTTTCCTACGCACACGCAAGATCATGGTGATGCATAGCAACAAGAGGGGAGAGTGTTGTCCACGTACTCCCGTAGACCGAAAGCGGAAGCGTTAGCACAACGCGGTTGATGTAGTAGTACGTCTTCACGATCCGACCGATCAAGTACCGAACGCACGACACCTCCGAGTTCAGCACACGTTCAGCCGGATGACATCCCTCGAACTCCGATCCAGCCGAGTGTTCAGGAAGAGTTTCGTCAGCACGACGGCGTGGTGACGATGATGATGTTCTACCGACGCAGGGCTTCGCCTAAGCACCACTACAGTATCATCGAGGTGGACTATGGTGGAGGGGGGCACCGCACACGGCTAAAAGATCAAACGATCAATTGTTGTGTCTATGGGGTACCCCTACCCCCGTATATAAAGGAGCAAGGGGAGGAGGCGGCCGGCCAGGGAGAGGCGCGCCAAAGGAGTAGGATTCCTACTCCTAGTTGGAGTAGGTTTCCTCCTTTCCTAGTCCAACTAGGAGAAGGGGGGAAAGGGGGGAAGAGGAGAAGGAAGGGAGAGGGGGGCCGCGCCCCAAACCCCTTGTCCAATTCGGACTAGGCTTGGGAGGGGCGCGCGCCACCTCCTGGCTGCTGCCTCTCCTTCC
Organism: Triticum aestivum; assembly: GCF_018294505.1. Classification (NCBI taxonomy): domain Eukaryota; kingdom Viridiplantae; phylum Streptophyta; class Magnoliopsida; order Poales; family Poaceae; genus Triticum; species Triticum aestivum. Next base: position 525,068,234 of record NC_057802.1, read on the forward strand.
CACTAAGGCCCATTAAGGCCCAATACTTCTTTCCCATATTTCCGTAACTCCCCAATACTCCGAAAAATACCCGAATCACTCGGAACCTTTCCGATGTCCGAATATAGTTGTCCAATATATCGATCTTTATGTCTCAACCATTTCAAGACTCCTCGTCATGTCCCCGATCTCATCCGGGACTCCGAACTACCTTCGGTACATCAAAACACATAAACTCATAATATAACCGTCATCGAACTTTAAGCGTGCAGACCCTACGGGTTCGAGAACAATGTAGACATGACCGAGACACGTCTCCGGTCAATAACCAATAGCGGAACCTGGATGCTCATATTGGCTCCCACATATTCTACGAAGATCTTTATCGGTCAAACCGCATAACAACATATGTTGTTCCCTTTGTCATCGGTATGCTACTTGCCTAGTTCAATCTCGTTACCGGCAAGTCTCTTTACTCATTCCGTAATACATCATCCTGCAACTAACTCATTAGTTACAATGCTTGCAAGGCTTATAGTGATGTGCATTACCGAGTGGGCCCAGAGATACCTCTCCGACAATCGGAGTGACAAATCCTAATCTCGAAATACGCCAACCCAACAAGTACCTTCGGAGACACCTGTAGAGCACCTTTATAATCACCCAGTTACGTTGTGATGTTTGGTAGCACACAAAGTGTTCCTCCGGTAAACGGGGTTGCATAATCTCATAGTCATAGGAACATGTATAAGTCATGAAGAAAGCAATAGCGGAATACTAAACGATCGTGTGCTAAGCTTTTGGCTATTTTGCAGGACTTCGCGCCTTTGGCAGAGGAAGATCAACGGTTCCTACTCAGGGGTCATGACTTCTCCACCAAGCAAGCATACGACACCCTCATGGCCAGGCCAGACAGGGATCTCATTGCCCCCTCATTTGGGGCACCAAGGTTCCTCGCAAAATAAAGATTTTTGCTTGGCTTCTCTTCAAAGACCTAGAGTGAATCTTACCCACAAGCATATAATCTCCTCCGATTTATGCCCCCACTGTGCTATGTTATCTGAAGACTCCACTCATCTCTTCATCACATGTCCTCTTGCCAACAGGATATGGTAACGTGTAGGTTTCCTGCCCTCGGCCGAAGATATCAATGAGCTCTGGGACACTCCGCTGCCTCAACACCTCCCCAAGAATGCCTGGTCCTTTGTTCTCCTCGCACTACTCTGGAAGATTTGGGCAGCACGTAATGACATGCTCTTTAGGAATATTGATCAATGTTCTGTAATAACCCTTAGAAACCTTGTCTCTGACTTAGACCTTTGGTCACACCGTCTTATTGAAATGTTTGACAAGGAGGACGTCTTCTCGTGGCGTTCCTACCTCTCTGCACGTTGCACCGTGCCTCCGTAATTCTGTACCTGATGCTTTTGCAGCCGTTTGAGCAATATATTCAGGTGGGGGAGCTCCCCTGGTGATTCTAAAAAAACACTGTTATTATCACACTTGTTTGGTGGCGCGCCACAGGTAAGAGGACGGTCTATTACTTGGACCAAGGGATCACGCCGCCAAATCCGACATCGGTTTAGGCGAGAAGTGACAACGGGTCAACCGAACGTGAGACCCCCTCCCGTATGTGACACCTGGCGATACGAATCTTAAAGCACCAGCCGTCTCTAATCTCCCCTGCGCCCCAAACTGCAGCCGCCGTTGTGATCTGCCAGGGCCGCTCGCCACATCGCCGCCGGTGTGGCGCATGGTACACAACCCCAGCTGAGCGCGCTCCATCCCCGCTGGAAACGGCGACATCGTCGCCGGCCCAGCTCATGGCACCGCCCCAGCTGGCTGTCCCCGCCGGCCACGGCGATGTTTGTCGGCGCCTGCACTCGCCGCACAGCCGGCGCACTATGCATGCACCCTTTTCCTGCGGCCAAATTCACGTCGCCGTGTTACTAAGCGCTATGTCTCGGCACCTGTAGATGACTCAATCAACATGTTCCCTGTAATATGTTGGTGCTTGACCGTAAAATCTGAACATAGGCAACTCTTTTTCTTCTGAATTTTGTTCTGAACTTCTGATACAAGATGTGGCCTGGGATGTTTTCTTCAGTTCATTGCAAATATCACAAATAGTTGAACAATTTTGCAAATACCAGGAGTCTTTATTCAAAATGTACATAAATTCATTTGTACAACAGAGAAGCTCCACAATCTGCATTAGCTATTCTATCTTACTTGACTTGAGAATAAAAATCTGAAGAGAAATGGAAAAAAACATCAACTATGCTTTTTTTGGAACGGAGACGCTAGAAGCGTCCGGATTTAAATTAATAAAGCCACCAAGCCAGAATCACAACAGTTACTTAGGTTTTATAGACCAAAATAAACTCGCATGAAAGTTCAAAGGGGCACCAAGGAGCCAGGGTTACAGAAGGAAACCAGCAACAAACACAACCCTATCCTCGACTACCCCTAAACCAAAAGAAGAGACCATCTATGGAGGCTGTCTTGCGGTACACAAAGTGCTTCTCCATGGCCTCCGACATCTGCTCAGCATCGCGGTGCTTCCCCAACGGTGTCCACATCTGTAAGAAGAGATGGCATTTAAAGATAACATCAGTGGGTTAAGCAGGGAACTTCTTTTCGATCGTCATTTTGTTGCTAATAGTCCATAATGCCCAAAGTAGCGCCCCTACGCATCTCCATACTATACAGCCACGAGAACCTTTCTGGGTTTGAACTATGTGGAGCAAATCTGCGCCCTACGCCGGGCTGCAGTTTTGATGGAACGTTTCCCTCACAGCGCTCCCCGCAAATCTAGCTAGCACACACCAAAAGAAAATGTGGTTCGCATCCTCGTGATTCAAACACACGATACATGCACCATTGCACGGACCATTCCTTTTGGCAACATTATCGGCCATTGGGAGGCGATTTTTAAACATTTGCCATAGGAATATTTTTATCTTGAGAGGAAGCCCTGCCTTCCACAATCCCCTGGCAATATCCAAGGTATTTCCTTCTGCCATCTTGGCGTAAAGTGACTTCACCAAGAACTTACCAGAGGCGGTTAGGCCCCACGATACCGCGTCAGCCCCCGAGCTCAGCGGCTCCGACCCGATTTGCGCCAGCAACTCGGTCCACCTGCCATATTCAATAGCTGTCAGGGGGCGTTTAAAGTATATGGCTGGTGGCGACGATCTAAGTTCTTCCCCGACCAAAACTGTCGTGTCCGTAACTAACTAATAAATGAAGGGGAACACCTGCCACAACGGGCGAGGGTCAATCCAGCTATCAAGCCAGAACCTCGTCGACATCCCGTTCTGAACTCCAAACCGAGCCCCTACCGAAAACGCCGGAGGACTGTCTGGATCCTGTTCCAGAACGCCGAACCCTTGCGTTTGGCATTGAATACATTCCCGTCCGAAAAGTATTTTGCCCTGAGAATGTCGGCCCAGAGTCACGACTCTTTTTGGGCAAGGCGCCACCACCACTTTGTTAAGAGGGCCACGTTCATCATCTTGGAATTAATAATCCCCAAGCTACCAAACTTTTTAGGTCTACAAACCGCCGCCCACCTAACTAAATGGTATTTCTTTTTGGTTCTGGTCCCTTCCCAAAAGAACTTGGAATGAGGCGTGTCGATCTTAGAGTGAACCCCATCCTCTAAGAGAAACATACCCATGGTGAAGAGGGGCAAGGAAGATAAAATAGTATTGGTTAGAATTAATCGTGCCGCCGAGGACATGAACCTCCCTCTCCACGGGCTCACCCGATTGGCCACCTTGCCATATAACGGTTCCCATTCCATTATCGACAGTTTCCGGTGAGAAATGGGTAAACCAAGGTACTTAATTGGGAAGCCCCCAAGCTTACAATTAAGCAAGTTGGACGCATACAAACTTTCCTGCTGGCTCATCCCGATGGAAATAACCTCGCTCTTTAAGAAGTTAATTTTCAAACCAGACAGGAGTTCGAAGGTTATAAGCAACAACTTGATCGTCGCTATACTATGCAGATCCGGCTCAAAGAGAAGCATAGTGTCGTCGGCATATTGCAAGTGCGTGACCCCACCTGGAATAAGGTGATCCACCACGCCTTTGATGTGACCAGCCGCCCTGGGTTTGTCAATCATTGCCGAGGAAACGTCAGCCACGAAGTTGAAAATCAAAGGCGAGCCGGGATCCCCTTCACTACAAAAAAAGACACATCCGTGACATTTTGGGCCGAACGAAATTTTTTTCTGTCATACATATGACACTTCTATGATGATAATTGTGACAAAACCCGATATCATCATAGATGTGGTGGGATCCTACTTCTATGACAAAAAATCATGACAGAAAATGGGCTTTTCGTCCTGGGCGGGCCGGAGACGCAACTGCATGTGTCGGGTGGTAGGTGCGACATATGCCAACGGGTGGCTTATCATTGTGGGTGCCAATAAGACGTCGCCGGTGCTTGGAAACGGGATGAGGCGAAGACATGCACGCCGGTGGATCTTACCCAGGTTCGGGGCTCTCCGAGGAGATAACACCCCTAGTCCTGCTCTGCGGGGTCTCCGCATGATCACTAGATATGTAAAAGTAGCTACAATCGCTCCTAGAGCTGTTGGGTTCAAGGGAGAAGAAGAACAAGGCTAGCTCTCACTTCTCTCTCTCTATGGTGTGTGTGCTATGCTCAGAAGCCAACCCTTTGCATGGGTGCCCCGGGGGGTTTATATAGGCCTACCCCCCGGGGGTACAATTGTAATCCAGCTGGGCTCTGGTCCCAGCCGTCAGTGTCTATGCTCGCCGGCTTCTCCGCCGGCTATTGGGGCCCGCCGACTAGTGGGTCCCGCCGGCTGCCGGCCTCTTGGGCGACAGGCCGGCCCCATCGCCTAGGATCTTGTCGGCGGCTGCTTACTGTAGTCTCGGTCCTGATGACGAGGGCTTCGTTGAGGTAATCGTGACTACAGTGGGCCGCCTCGAGGGTCCTCACTGTAGCCTTACCTCGTATTGTCTCCTTAATGGGGCGCATGCTTCGAGGGAGGGGGTAGCCGGCTTCTGGGGGCCGGCTATGCCCTTGGCCGACTGGGGGAGGCCGGGCCGCCTCCGCACTTCTCTCTGGCCGAGGGGACCCGCCGCCCGTGGGCCGTACGGGAGTCTATCGTGGATGACGTTGAGGCTAGCATGGCTACAGTGCCGAGCCGAACGGGAGACGGCCGTCCCGTACGGCCTCCTGTGGCCATGCCTGCCTCGGGCTTCGGGGGTAGTGGGCCGCACTGTGGCCACACCCCGTCTTGTCACCGTTATGTGGGTGTAGCTTTGGTGGTTGTGGTCTTGGCCGGCTTCTTGGAGTCGGCGCTCTTCGAGGCCGGCTTCCTGGAGTCGGCCACCCCGCGGATATCCTGGGGGGGAGATTGCTGAGGCTGGGCCGCCTCCTGTGAGTCGGCTTTGGGGGTAGCCGGCCAGGGGAGGTGGTCCAATGCTTGGAGTGCCTGGAGGCCCAAAGGCCTGATAATTTTTCAGAAGAACCAGGGGCAGTCGGTTAGGCTACTCGTGGCCATTTACTCCGACAGTAGTCCCCGAAGCTGATTGGGCTTCAAGGTTGGGTAGGAGTTGAGAAGGTCGATCAGCTTCCTATCTTGACAAGCCGGCAGCTGGGAGCCGGCTTTGGTTAGGCGTGCCGCCTTGGTCGAAAACTCCGGGGTCGGAGGGCGGGAGCTCGCCAGTGCATGCACCGGGCCGCGGGCCGGCCACTTGCCGTCTGCGAACCACGTGGCCCCTCTTGGCTGGAAAGCCTGCCAGCCCACGCGCGCGACGGGACGTCGCCGCAGGGCGGGGGCCCGCCACGTCCACGCCCGGGACCAGGCGCGGATTCTCTGCATCCCGAAACAGCCCGCATGTCTCCTTGCGGCAGTTTCGGCTCGCCTTTAGGTCGTAATAATCGCGAGGCGTGGGGGGAATGGGTGCAGTTAATCCCACGTCTCCCCCCACGTCCGGCCTCCCCGGCCTCGCCTCGCGAAGCTATAAGTAGGGGGAGATGAAGGGCGGTAGGCTCTCGCACGTTCCTCCTCCTTCCACCATCTTCTTTCGCTTGCCGTTTCTTGCAACAGCGCCTCGCCGCCGCGCTCTTCCACTACACGTTCCTCCGCCGCCGCGCTCGTTTTCGCCATGCCTCCCGCCACGGAGCAGTATGGCGGGGATTGGGATGGCTCCAACATCCACGAGGATCACGTCGAGTTCCTCCGCCAGACGCGGCGGCTGCCCGGCACGGACAAGGTGGAGGTCCGTCTCGCGCCGGCGAAGGAAATTACGCCGGAGCTGCGGGAGGGCGAGCGGGTGGTCTTCCGCTCGCATTTCTTGCGCGGCATCGGCCTGCCCGTGAGCGCCTTCTTCCGCTCCTGGCTCGATTTCTACCAGCTCCAGCCGCACCACCTCACCCCAAACGCGGTGGTGCTGCTGTCTGCCTTCGCCACCCTGTGCGAAGGCTACCTCGGCGTCCTCCCTACCCTCGAGCTCTGGGGGGAGTCCTTCCAGTCCAAGCTGGGCACGCGTATGCAGGGCGTGCCGGCTCAGACTGGCGCCTTCATCGCGTCGCGGAGGTCGGTCGCCGACAACCCCTTCCCCGTCATCACGCTGATCCAGTCGGTGAAGAAGTGGCAAAAGTCGTACTTCTACGTGCGGAACATCGCCCCACGGGGCGACTACATCAACTTGCCGGCTTACGTAGCCGGCCCACCGGCAGGCAGGCGGCCCCAGTGGTCCTTCCGGGCCGTGACTCTGACGCCGGCTGGGTCCACAGCCGTCGCCCGAGCGCGAGTGCTGACCCAGTCGGAGGGCTTGACGGGGCCCGACCTGCTGGCCGCCTTCGTCACGCGCCGGGTACTTTCGCTCCAGAGCCGTCCTCATCTGATCTGTCAGATGAGCGGCCAGCTCGATCCGAGCCGGATGTGCACCAAGGACATGCCGCACGAGGAGGTCGCCTATATGGTGAACTACCTCGCGAACTGCAAATTCTCCGAAGAGTGGCAGTTCGGCAAGGAGCCATACAGCCGAGCCAATCCACCGCCCACGGTATGCTCTCCTTGTCTCTTCTTTTTCTCTTAACTTTGTAGCCGAGTTTCTCTTGGCCGACTCTAACTTTGTCGGCTTGTTTTCGACAGAGCCCTCTTCTTCGGTCGGCCGGCGGGTCAGACGCGGAGCGTCGATTCGTCCCCGACCGGACGGAGCATGATCTGGAGGACCCCGACTTGGGGGCGGCCGCTATGGACGACAACATCGAGCCGGGTGGTGGCCAAGCCGGCGGCGAAGCAGGTGGCTCCGGGCATGGAGTCACCTTCGACGACTGGCCGGACGACGATGAGGCCGAAGTCGCCCCGCGCCGCCGGCCGGCATCTGGACGCGGTGCGGGTTCCTCCGCTGCACTGCCTGCTCGGGGCGGAGGGCAGAAGCGTCGCGCCGCCCAGGGTTTGTTCGGCAGTCGGACGAAGAAACCCAGGGGCGGGGCGGCAGCAACCAGGCTGGAGGAGGCGGCCGCGAAGGCGGCTCGCTTCCGCAAGACGGTGAAGCAACCTCAGACTGTGTCGGCGTAAGTTCACATTTTTTTGTATACTCTTTTTTCTTTCTTTTCTCTGGTGGTTCCTGAACCCTTGTCTTTTTCTCCAAACAACCAGAGCTCCGTTGTCGCTTGAGCGGGCGGCTGCCGCCTCCGTCGTCGAGTCGTCGAGGGGGCCTGGGAGCACCACGCGCCGAGTGGACCCCCGTGCCGACCTTCAGGAAGCGACAGAACGGAATGCGCGGGAGGCGCGGGAGGAACAGGAGGCGCGAGAGGCGGAGGCACGGAAGGCGGCGCAGGAGGAGGAGGCGGCGAAGGCGCTCGCCGACGCTGCAGCGAAAGCCCAAGCGGAGGCTGCAGCTACGGCGACGGCGGAGGAGGTCTTGATGGTCACCCCGCTGCGCGTCGTAGCGCCTGGGGCCATGGAGCCCTCGCCAGAAGGGGCCAGCGGCGACCAGCCAGGGCTGGAGAGGGACGATGATGTCGTCGTCCTGGAGAGGACGCCGGTGCCGACCCCGCCAACTGGGGCGGCTCAAGGCGGCCGGCCTGATCTGCCACCTGCGCAGTCGGCGGGGGGCGAGCCGGTCGCGAGGACTGAGATGGCGGTCCGGATGCCGCCGAGCCGTCGTGCGGGGAAGGCTGCGTCGGAGCCACAGAAGGCCGCGTCGGAGCCGCAGCCGGCCGTGGGCTCCAGCTCGTCGGCCCAGGATGTGGAGGTGGCCAGCGCTACCTCGGGGTGGATGCCAGGCGGAGGGACGGCCGTGATGAACGTGGCCGCGCAGGACGTCCGGACCCGGCTCCAGGCCTAGGCGACGGCGCTGAGGCAGTTCACCGACGAGTTCCTTGCGACGCGGGCGGCCATCCGGGTTAGTCTTCCCATCTAGCTTCTTCTTGATCTTGATTTCTTCCGTGGGGGCGCGTCAGCGCACCCACTGGGTGTAGTCCCCGAGTTCCGAGTCGGCTGCTGAGCAGGCGGCTTGGAACTTCTTAGTGGATTTGGCTTTGCTATTCTTGTTCTTACTTCGATCTTCTGTCTATCTTGCAGGACTACCACAATCTTCGTGCGGCCGCCTTCAACTCCCAGGCTCGGGAGCTGACCCAGAAGACCGCCGACCTTATTGAGAGCCGGGGTACATGTCTTGTTCTTTATCTCATGTGGGGGCGCGTCAGCGCACCCACTGGGTGTAGTCCCCGAGATTCGGGCCGACTGCTGAGCAGTCGGGTCGAATCTTCCTCGACGACTTCCTCTTACTGTTCTTTCTTTTTCTGCCGTCTCTGCAGTGGCCAACGCCGGTCTGAGGGCACAGTTGGGGGAGTCTCAGACTGCCCTTCGTGCCAAGGATGCCGAGCTCGCCGCCTTGGTGCAGGAACGCGACCGCCTGGCCAAGAAGTTGGCCGACCAGGAGGAAGGCCACAAGGCGGCTCTGAAGGCGGTGCAGGACCGCGAAGCCGCCCTCCAGGCCGAGTACGAGACGGAGACGGCTGGCTGGGCTGAGGCCAGGCAAACTCTGATCTCTGGCTATGGTCAGATCGAAGATCTGGTTGACGGTAAGCCACCTACCTCTTCGTCCTTTCTTGCCATCTGCCATTTTTGGCTCGTTTTCTGACTTGGTGCTCTTTTCTTCTTGCACAGAGTATTTCCCTGGCTATTCTACCGCCACCAACCAGACCATCGAGGCCCGCCGCGAGGCGCGGAGGCAGGCTGGCTTCGAGATTTCGCCAACCGCCGGCCGTTCGCTGGAGGAGCAGCTCTTGGCGATCCAGGCCCGCATCCAGCCGGCTCACCGACTGCTCCGCCGGCTTCAGCGTGCCGGGGCGCAAGTCTTGGCCGCCCTCTGGCCCGGCCAAGTGGTTCCTCGCACCCCCAGTCGGACTGCCGACTGGCTGGAGGTGGCAGTCGGCCGCTTCGAAGCTTGGAAGGCCTCGGCGGCTCGCTCCGGCGCCAGGCGGGCGCTGGAGTTCGTCAAGGCCTGGTATCCCGGCCTGAGCCTGGATCAGCTGGCTATCTGGCGGCAGCAAGCCGACACGGAGCTGGAGCCGGCGCGGCCGGCTATCATCGGGCGGGCTTCAGCGATCGCCAACTATACCGACACCAGCATCTTCGCCCCCGAGGTAGACGACGATGGTATCGCCCAGCCGGAGGAGTGGTTCGGGCTGAACCCGGCAGACGGTGAAGACTCGGCGAAGGAGATCGACTCCAGCGACGAGGGTGAAGAAGAGGAGGAGGAGGGTGAAGACGCCGAGCCGGCTGGTGGAGCAGCCGGCCAGCCTCAGCCTGACCGCACCTCCAGCACCACGTCGCGCGCGAGTGCGTCGCCTGCCGCTGGTGGTGATCAAGCCGAGACCCGCTAGGCGGCCACTCCTTCAGCCGGCGAGGCCGCCTTCACCGACCAGCCCGGCCCCCGCACCGCGCCTTAGTCTAGTCTGCCGTCTTTTGTTTTTCTGTCCTGTTACTTTTGGAACAACACTTTGTTAAGTCTGCACAATTCCACCCACTGGGGGTGTATTCGAACCATGTTGATGGCCAGCCTATTGGGGGCCTTATATGTATATATAACTTATGCATGCATTTGGCTTTTCCTCGTACTTTGCTTTTTATCCTTCCGCTGTTTCCTTTGCCGCCCTCCCTTGGTTGCCGCCTTCCCAGTCCAACAGTTGCTCTGCAATCTGTAGCTGGAGGAGTGCTTGGCCAATTGGGGGGGGGGGAGTACTCTAGCTTTCCTGGACTAAAGCTAAGTGTTTAGGAAGCCGGCCAGCCGGCTGTTCTGACAGCCGGCAGGCGTGTTTGGAGGCCGTCTTTCTGCTATATAAGTTCGTTGTTCCTTAGCCATTTTTCGTGTGGGCATCCTTTCTGCCTTGCCTCTTGCTAGTCGGACAGTCGGTTCTTCGAGCTGCGACTTTCAACAAGAGAGGACTTGGGAGCCGGCACACTACTTGTCTGACTTCAGGTAGAACTTTTAATATAGCTTAAGGCGGCCAGTCCCCGGGCTGACTAGTCGAACCCGGTACCAGACAATAAATCAAATGTAATAATACATTCATGGATATGACACTCGTCATTCATAGATAGATAAAGGCAGTCCCCGAGTACTGTTCGGGGGGCCTGTTGGTTCGTGCTTAATACAAAAAGGGTAGCATGATACATACTGCTTTTAACTGTAAAATCTTCTCAGGAGGTTCGCGTTCCATGGTCGCTCCGACTCCTTGCCGGAGTCGTCTCTCTTGCGTGCTCTTGATTTTTGTGCGTCGATCAAGTAGTAGGAGTCGTTGCCGAGTGCGTTGCTGACGACGAAGGGGCCTTCCCAAGGAGCCGAGAGCTTGTGCTGGCCGGCTGTTCGCTGGATCAGCCGGAGCACAAGGTTGCCCTCTTGAAAGGATCTTGGCTTGACCTTGCGATTGTAGTAGCAGCACAGCCCTTGCTGGTAGATGGCGGACCGGCTGAGTGCTAACAGCCGACCTTCTTCCAGTAGGTCCACGCCGTCTTCTCTTGCTTCTTTGGCCTCCTCCTCCGTGTACATGGTGATCCGAGGCGAGTCTAACTCGATGTCTGTTGGGATGACAGCCTCGGCACCGTACACGAGAAAAAATGGAGTAAAGCCGGTTGACTTGTTGGGTGTAGTGCGCAAACTCCAGAGGACAGCCGGCAGCTCATCGAGCCAGCAGCTGGCCGATCGCTCCAGTGGTACAACCAGTCGGGGCTTGATGCCGGAGAGGATGAGTCCATTTGCGCGCTCGACCTGGCCGTTTGACTGCGGGTGGGCAACGGACGCTAAGTCCAGTTGGATGCCCTGCGTTGCGCAGAAACGTGCCAATGCTCCTTTGGCGAAGTTCGTGCCGTTGTCGGTGATGATGCTGTGCGGCACGCCGTACCGAGTAGTGATGTCAGTGATGAATGTCACGGCAGTCGGCCCGTTCAGCTTCTTAATCGGCTTTGCTTCGTTCCACTTTGTGAACTTGTCCACAGCGACAAGTAGATGTGTCAAGCCGCCTCGGGCTGTCTTGAAAGGGCCCACCATGTCTAGTCCCCAGACGACAAAGGGCCAGGTGAGGGGAATGGTCTTGAGGGCAGAAGCCGGCAGGTGTTGCTTGGAACTAAAAACTTGGCATCCTCTGCAGCTCTTGACTATTTCTTTAGCATCCTCCAAGGCAGTCAGCCAGAAGAAACCATGGCGGAAAGCCTTGGCCACAAGCGATCTTGAGGCTGCGTGGTGGCCGCATTCGCCTTGGTGGATGTCCTTGAGGATTGCCACTCCTTTTTCTGGCTCGACGCAACGCTGGAAGACTCCAGTGACGCTGCGCTTCACAAGCTCTCTGTTGATTATTGCGTATGTTGCGGCTCGTCGTTGCACTAGTCTTGCTGAGATCTCATCAGCCGGCAGCTCTCTGCTGACTAGGAACTTGAGGATGGGCTGGGCCCATGACGGAGTTGTGACTTCTTCTTCTGTTAATGTAGCCACCATGACTCGGGTGGGTGGGTTGGGTGGCGCGGAATTGGAGTCAGCCATCGCTTCTTGTGTCGTTGCAGTCCCCGGGCCGACTGCTGCAGTCCCCGGGCCGGGTTCTGAAGTCCCTGGGCCGGGTGCGACTACAGCAGTCCCTGGGCCAGTTGTCGAAGTCCCCGTGCCGCCTGCGGGGTTCCTCCAGTCGGATCCGGCTGCATCTGGCGCAGGCGGTACAAAGATAGAGTCCGACTCTGGAGACGGCTTGATGGACGGCTTGAGGAGGCGCTGGAGGGAGACGCCAGTTGGTATGGCTTGTCGGGTGGAGCCGATCCGTGCTAGGGCATCTGCTTGGTCGTTGCCGGCCCTTGGCACGTGGAGGAACTCGCACCCTTCGAAGTATCCGCTGATCTGCTGGACGAGGAATCGGTAGCTCGCCATGTTCGCGTCCTTGGCGTCCCAGTCGCCAGACGACTGCTGGACCACCAAGTCTGAGTCGCCGTAACACAGGATCCGGCGTATGCCGAGCTCTTTGGCTAGCCGGAGCCCATGTACGAGCGCCTCGTACTCGGCCACGTTGTTGGAGGCGGCGAAGTGGATCTGCAGCGTGTACTTGAGCTTGTCACCTTTGGGAGAGGTGAGGACGATGCCGGCTCCCAAGCCGGTGCGCATCTTGGACCCGTCAAAGTGCATCCACCAATGGGTAGAGTCGGGAGCCGGCGGTAGGTACTGGATCTCGGCCCAGTCGACGAGGAAGTCGGCCAATGCTTGGGACTTGATGGCGGTGCGGGCTTGGTAGAAGATCGTGTAGGGCGCCAGTGCAATGGCCCATTTAGCCACCCGTCCGGATGCATCCCGGCTGCCTATGATCTCGGCGAGCGGGGCGGTGCACACGACCGTGATGGGGTGCTCTTGGAAGTAGGGCTTCAATTTCTTGGCAGCGAAGTACACCCCATAGCACATCTTCTGGTAGTGCGGGTAGTTTTGCTTTGAGCTGGATAGCACTTCGCTGAGATAGTACACCGGCCTCTGGACTAGCTGGGCTCGGCCTTCTTCCAGGCGCTGGACCACAACAACAGTACTGACGACTCGGCTAGTCGTGGCGATGTAGAGGAGCATGGGCTCCTTTTCAGTCGGCGCCGCCAGGACAGGCGGAGTGGTCAGCATTTTCTTCAACTCATGGAAGGCTTGGTCGGCTTGGTCGTTCCACTCGAAGTGAGTGGACTTCTTCATGAGTCGGTACAGGGGGAGAGCCTTCTCTCCTAGTCGGCTGATAAAACGATTCAGGGAGGCTAAGCAGCCAGTGAACTTCTGCACATCTCGCAGTTTGGTGGGAATCTCCATCCTCTCGATGGCCTTGATCTTGACGGGGTTGCACTCGATGCCCCGTTCGGAGACCAGGAAGCCTAGCAGCTGGCCGGCTGGCACTCCAAACACGCACTTCTCGGGGTTGAGCTTGATTTGGAATCGGCGCAAGTTGGTGAATGTTTCTTTCAGGTCTTCCAGCAAGGTGCCGCGCTTCTCTGTCTTCACCACAATGTCGTCTACATAGACGTGGGCATTTCTGCCGAGTTGTTTCAAGAGGCATTTCTGCATGCAACACTGAAAAGTGGCACCGGCATTCCTCAAGCCGAATGTCATAGTCAGGTAGCAGAAAGCTCCAAAGGGTGTGATGAAGGCAGTCTTCAGGCGGTCAGCTGGGTCCAACTTGATCTGATGGTACCCTGAGTAGGCGTCCAAAAAACTCAACGGCTCGCATCCGGCTGTGGAGTCTATCACTTGGTCAATCCGTGGCAGAGCAAACGGATCCTTTGGGCAAGCCTTGTTCAGGCTGGTGTAGTCTATACACATACGTCACTTGTTATTCTTCTTCAGGACCAGAACTGGGTTGGCAAGCCATTCTGGAAAGAACACTTCCATGATAAAGCCAGCGGCAAGGAGCCGGGCTATCTCTTCTCCCACGATTCTTCGCTTCTCTTCTGATAGTCGGCGGAGGGGTTGCTTGACGGGCTTCGCGTCAGTGCGGACATGTAATTTGTGCTTGGCGAAATCCTTCGGGACACCCGGCATGTCCTTTGGGGACCATGCAAAAATGTCTCGATTCTCACGGAGGAAGTCGACGAGCTCGCCTTCCTATTTACTGTCCAAGTTCGCCCCAATGACAGCGAACCTCTCCGAGTTCTCCGGGTCCAGAGGTATCTTCTTCGTCTCTTTGGCAGGCTGGAAGGAGCCCTGCGCATCACAATCTTTGGGGTTGGGGGACAGGGCCGGCTGCTTGCCGGCCATGGCCACAACCCATTCCAGCATCTTCTTCTCTTCTGCCACCACGAGGGACTCGGCCAGCCGGCTGCTGGCCATGGCGCACTCGATGGACTTCTTGTAGTCGCCGGCTACCGTGATGATCCCCTTCGAGCTCGGCATCTTCATCTTCAGGTAGGCGTAGTGGGGCACAGCCATGAACTTGGCCAGAGCAGGTCGGCCAAGCAGAGCATGATAGGGGCTCTCCAAATCCACTACCTCGAACCAGATTGCTTCTCAGGGAAAATGATCTTTGTCTCCGAAGAGAACATCCATTTTAATCTTGCCGATTGGGGAGCAAGACAAGCCGGGGACGATACCATGGAAGACGGTGCGGCTCGGCATGAGCTGCTTTGCTTTGATGTTAAGCTTCTCCATGGTATCGCGGTACAGTATGTTGATACTGCTTCCGCCATCTATCAGGACGCGGGAGAATCGGGAAGCTCGCCTCTCCGTCGCGAGGGTGACATCCAAGACCATTGCATAGGAGCCAGGAGAGGGCATCACCTCTGGGTGGTCGGCCTGGCTCCAGCTGATTGGCTTCTCTGACCAGTGCATGAACTCAGGGGTGCTAGAGGCGACTGCATTAACTTCTTGATGCTGTCGGCGTCGACTGCGCTTGTCGTCGGCTTGACTGGTGAAGACGACGTAGGCGGCGTGCTTTCGGGGAATTCGTCTTGGATGGCGCCGACTGCCGGCCGAGCCGCCGGCTGCTGGGGGGCTGGAGGCGGCGGACCGGGAGGCGGAGGCGGCAACATCCCCTCGACCTTGGTGATGCGGGTGAGCCAATGGCATTTCCGGGTTGTGTGGTTGGACGGCTTCGCGCCGCTGTGGAATTTGCAGGGGGCATCAAGAGCCTGTTCGTAGGAGAAAGCCGGCTGCCAAGCCGGCCTGCCACCCTTCTTCTTGGGAGCGGGCCGTTCTTCGGGCTGCTCATCTTCAGCGGTGGCCACCTGCCGACTGGCGGAAGTCGGCATGGGGGCCTTGCGCTTGTGATCATTCTGGTAGGGGCGCCGATTAGGGTCGCCGGCCGGCGTCTTGGGAGCCGGAGCAATCACCTTCCCTGAGGCGTCCACTCGGAGTTCGGTCTTCATCGAGGAGTCGGCCGTGGCGTACTTATCCGCGATGACCAGCAACTCGTCGAGGGTAGCCGGCTCGTCGCAGAGGAGTCGGTGCTTGAGGAGGGTGCCCTCTCGGCACCCAGCGGTGAAGTACTCGATGGCCTGGACCTCGTGCACCCCCTCGCAGGAGTTGCGGAGCTCGGCCCACCGCGTGAGGTAGTTGCAGGTTGACTCGTTGGGCCCTTGGACGCAGAGGGAGAGCTGGCGAGGCTTGGGAGGCCGCTTGTAGGTGCTGGTGAAGTTGCGGACGAAGACCTCCGTGAAGTCCAGCCAACTGTTGATGCTGTAGGGCTTGAGGCTATTGAGCCATGTGCGCGCCGTGCCTTGCAGCATGAGGGGGACGTACTTCACGGCGACGTGCCGTTGCCGTTGGCTATGCTGACTGCCGTGGAGTAGTCGATGAGCCAATCTTCCGGCTTCACTGAGCCGTTGTACTTGGGCGTGTCTCTGGGGAGCGAGAACCCTTTGGGAAAGGGCTCGTCGCGGATGCGGGGGCCGAAACATGGCGGGCCGACATCGTCTTGTTCTTCTAACGCCAAGGATCGAGCAAGGCGGTCGATCCGGTGGCGGGCGTCATTCTCGCCGACTCCTTCTCGGCGGCCGAGTCGGTCGCCAAGAGTCGGGTGCGTGATAGGCGGCGGGGTAAGACGTCTTTCTCTTCGAGGCGGGGGAGGAGGCAGATTTCCTTGGTGCTTCACCGCTCGAGGGCGGCCCTCCGTGTCGCGCTCGATGGTGATGCGAGTCCGGCTGCGGCTGGCAGCCGGCTCCTTGTCTTTCTTCTGGCGCGCGCCGCTCGTAGTCGGCGAGCGGGACGTCGCGGCGTGCTCCCGGCGCGGGGGATGACTATCAACACGTGCGTCGGCTTCGTGCCGTTCTGCAGCCGCGTCGATCAGCTGCTGGATCCGTCTTGTAATGTAGGGGAGCTCATCGGCTCCCAGCCCATTGAGCTCTTCTGCGGCCGCCTGGGCGGCTCACAAATTCTCGAGCGGGGTGGCGTAGACGGGGCGATCTGCCCCCAGCATGCTGGCGACGGCCGCGCCGCGCTTCTGGACGAAGCCGGCTCGGCTCGGGCCGCTAGGCGGCGGCGTACCGAAGGCGGCGCGGTCGACTTCGCGCTGGTCGGCCTCGGTGAGGCGTCTCATGGAGGCTATCTTCTGGCCCTCCGCGATGAGGGCGAGGCGGCGTGCCTCCAGGGTCTCGGCGTCGGCGTCGGCCGGGATGGGGACGGAGAGGTCGTGCATCGCCGCTTGCAGGGCGTCGTGGGCGTTCTCGCCCGAGTTGGCGACGTGGCTGATGACCAGCACTTCGGTGACAGCGCTGCTGCCGCTGTCAGCTCGAGGGAGGGGATCGTCGAAGACCACCACGTCGGAGGGGTAAGCGTCGAGCGATGCCGTGTCGGAGTCGACAAGCATCGGGTCGGTGGAGCCGACCGACTCCACATCTGCAGCGGGCTCGCTGGAGACGTGAAGCTGGTCGACGAGGCTGACGAGGCGGTTCTCGGGGTAGTCCGTGCCTGCGTCGGACGCAGGCTCATCGGAGATGCGAGTCTCGCCGAGCAGATCGGCGAGGCGGCTCGCTGCGCAGGCGTCGTCGACACCTTGCAGCGCGTCGAGGCAAACGTCATCGGGCGCAGCAGGCTGGCTGCGCTCGCGGGGGAGGAAGAGGGTTCCCGTCCAGAACAGGTCTCCGGACGACGGTGCACCTGGCCCCACGGTGGGCGCCAAATGTCGGGTGGTAGGTGCGACATATGCCAATGGGTGGCCTATCATTGTGGGTGCCAATAAGACATTGCCGGTGCCTGGAAACGGGATGAGCCGAAGACATGCACGCCGGCGGATCTTACCCAGGTTTGGGGCTCTCTGAGGAGATAACACCCTAGTCCTGCTCTGCGGGGTCTCCGCATGATCACTAGATCAGTAAAAGTAGCTACAATCGCTCCTAGAGCTGTTGGGTTCAAGGGAGAAGAAGAACAAGGCTAGCTCTCACTTCTCTCTCTCTATGGTGTGTGTGCTATGCTCAGAAGCCAACCCTTTGCATGGGTGCCCCGGGGGGTTTATATAGGCCTACCCCCCGGGGGTACAATTGTAATCCGGCTGGGCTCTGGTCCCAGCCGTCAGTGTCTACGCTCGCCGGCTTCTCCGCCGGCTATTGGGGCCCGCCGACTAGTGGGTCCCGCCGGCTGCCGGCCTCTTGGGCGACAGGCCGGCCCCACCGCCTAGGATCTTGTCGGCGGCTTCTTACTGTAGCCTCGCTCCTGATGACGAGGGCTTCGTTGAGGTAATCGTGGCTACAGTGGGCCGCCTCGAGGGTCCTCACTGTAGCCTTACCTCGTCTTGTCTCCTTAAGGGGGCGCATGCTTTGAGGGAGGGGGTAGCCGGCTTCTGGGGGCCGGCTATACCCTTGGCCGACTGGGGGAGGCCGGGCCGCCTCCACACTTCTCTCTGGCCGAGGGGACCCGCCGCCCGTGGGCCGTACGGGAGTCTGTCGTGGATGACGTTGAGGCTAGCCTTGCTACAGTGCCGAGCCAAATGGGAGACGGCCGTCCCGTACGGCCTCCTGTGGCAATGCCTGCCTCGGGCTTCGGGGGTAGTGGGCCGCACTATGGCCACACCCCGTCTTGTCACCGTTATGTGGGGTGTAGCTTTGGTGGTTGTGGTCTCGGCCGGCTTCTTGGAGTCGGCGCTCTTCGAGGCCGGCTTCCTGGAGTCGGCCACCCCGCGGATATCCTGGGGGGGGAGGTTGCTGAGGCAGGGCCGCCTCCCGTGAGTCGGCTTCGGGGGTAGCCGGCCAGGGGAGGTGGCCCAATGCTTGGAGTGCTTGGAGGCCCAAAGGCCTGATAATTTTTCAGAAGAACCAGGGGAAGTCGGTTAGGCTACCCGTGGCCATTTACTCCGACAGCATGACATTCTTTGGGCCATCCATGACGGAAAAAACCGTGGTAGAAGCGAGGGCGAGGAAAATTTCGGGGAGTTCCCGGTTACGGTGGGAGGTCGGGGGCCGAGCGATGCGCGTTTCTCTCGTACACGTATGCGCATGTGTGCGAGGCGTTGGCTCTAACTGAACACGAGCGAGGCGTTGGGCTCTAACTGAACCCGAGCGATTGCACTGCAGGCTACGCGTTACTGAACCCGAGCGATCGATCGATGGCTGTTAACTGAACCCGATCGAGCGATTCCTTCGCTACTGATGCTAACTGAAGCCGATCGATGCTGCCTCTGGGATGAA
>NC_057802.1:525087459-525105331 GCF_018294505.1 Triticum aestivum
GTTTTGCGGTACACCACACCCCTCCCGATCAACAGCACCCCCGTTTCAACCGTAGGAGGTCTGTTTCCTCCATTTTGTGGTACGCCACACCCCTCCCGATCAACAGGACCCCGTTTCGAACGTAGGAGGTCCGTTTCCTCCGTTGCGCGGTATGCAAGGCCTCGTTTCCATCGCCTGTTCCGTCCAAGCCCTCTCGATGGACACGACCACGCATTCCGTTCCGACCCAGCCGTTTGGCTCCCACGCGTTCAGTTGCCTCCCGATGAACACGAGCATTCCGTTGCCTCCCCATGAACACGACGCATTCCGTTGCCTCCCCATGAACACGACGACCACGCTGTTTCTGTGTTCCGACCCAGCCATGTACACGAGCCCTGGCCGTACGGATGCGCGAGTAGGCGTTCGAGACCCCGCCCGTATGTACACATACGTGGCCGTATTTTCTTTCTTGCACCCTGGCCGCTGTACGTATGTGTACATGCTACGTGCGCACCTCTACTACCGCACGTACGCGCCTCTACTACGACACGTGCGCGCCTCTACATCCACCAGTATATATGTACGTACACGTTCGTGACCAGAATGACAACGCTACGTACGCTTCGACCAGGTGGGTCCCTACTATCAGGCACTTCCTTGCGTGCGAAGATGTAGCTGGTGGGTCCCAGGAGTCAGGGGGGTGAATCGTTTTTTTGCCCGGACGCACTTCCTTGCGTGCGAAGATGTAGCTGGTGGGTCCTAGCAGTCAGGGGCAAACTTTTTTTCCACGAAATACAGTGGCCCGTCCGGTGGGTCCCCGCTGTCAGATGGAGGAATACTTATTTTGCACGTAATAAGGAGGCACTTCCTTGCTGCGGCCGTGGACCCAGCTGTCAGCCTCTCCACGTACAGTCCACGTCCGATGGAAGCCGTTCTTTGACCACGTTGACCACGCCGCGCCGAGAGCACCAGGGCGGTGGACGACGGCGAGGCCTAGGAAGGGGACGACGCGGAGCCGGGGAAGACGCGGCAGTGGATGCCCACGCGTAGAGGAGTACGAGGGTTCACTGGTTCGCTGCGGTTTGAGGCTGCCGTCGCCGCAGAATAACAGGGGGTGTGGGTGAGTAGAGGGATGGCCTGGCCAGTGGTGGGAGTAGTAGGGGGCGGTGAGGCCTCCGCCGCATCGCAGCCGGCCACGGGAGGCAGGAGCACGAGGCACGACCGGCGCTGGTTTGGGCGGCTGGAGCAAGAAGACCAGAGGTTGAAGAAGCACTACGGCCGTTGGATGGACATCGTACGGTCACTGGAGCTAGAATCGTGCATATTGACTAAGTTGACAAACCCCTCCGTCCCCGTCAACTTAGTAGGCCCACAAGTCAGCCTGCCACTATACTGGGTCCCAGCTAACAAGGGGAGTATTCATTTTTTTTGTGCGTAATAAGGAGGCACTTCCTTGCGTGCGAAGATATAGCTGGTGGGTCCGAGCTGTCAGCGGCGGTAACGTTTTTTGCGAAATACAGAGGCCCTTTCGGTTGGTCCCTGATGTCAGGTGGAGGAATCATTATTTTGCGTGTAATAAGGAGGCATTTCCTTGCGTGCGGCCGTGGACCCAGCTGTCGGCCTCTCCACGTACAGTCCACTTCAGATGCATGTCGGTCGTTGACCACGTTGACCAGGCCGCGCCGAGAGCACCAGGGCGGTGGACGACGGCGAGGCCAAGGAAGGGAACGACACGGAGGCAGGGAAGACTCGGTAGTTGTTTCCCACACGGAGGGGAGTACGACGTTACGAGGGTTTACTGGTTCGTCTGCCGTCGCCGGAGAATAACAGCAGGTGTGGGTGAGTAGAGGGATGACTAGGCCAGCGATGGGAGTATGGTGCGGTGGTGAGGCCTGCGCGGCAGCAGAGCCGGCCGCGGGGAGGAGGGAGCAGGCAGTCCCGCCGGCGCTTGTTTGAGCGGCTGGAGCAGGAAGAGCAGAGATTGAAGAAGCACGATGGCCGTTGGATGGCCATCCAACAGTCACTGCTTGTGCGTCAACCTTTTTTTAGGAAAGCCTCAAATCTATGGAAAACAGCATACAGCCCATCTGCCATTATTTCTAATAATTTACAGCCCATTTGCTAATTATTAAGGTTTTTTTGGAGCCCACATTCTTTTTTTTAGCATTACAGCCCATATTGTGGCCACGGTTAAAAAATTATACGAAATTTTGCATATTTCGGTGCGGTCCGAACTGTTTTTAATCCCGAAATTTTGACTCACATTCAAACTGATTTTAAAAATAAATGTATATCAATATAAAATTCAACAAATTCTCCACCCATAAAAATTAATGTAATTTAAAATCTCGAAATGAAAAAAAAGATATTTGAAACTAATTGCCGGTTTGATGTGTTTTAAAAATGTACAACCCATTTCTCATTATTGATGGGCCATTTTCTCGGCCAGCCGAATGAAAGCTCTCCTCGTCTTGAAAGATTTGCATCCCAACAGGCCTGACAAAGCGACTTACTTGGCAAATCACAAAAAAACTGGGCTGTGGCTGTGGACCCAACTGTCAGCCTCTACACATACAATACTCTTCCGTGGAAGTCGTTCCTTGACCACGTTGACCACGCCGCGCGGAGAGCACCACGGCGATGGACGACGGCGAGGCCTAGGAAGGGGACGACGCGGAGCCGGGGAAAACGCGGCAGTGGAAGCCCGCGCGGAGAGGAGTACGAGGGTTCACTAGTTCGGCTGAGGTGTGAGGCTACTATCGCCACAGGGCCTGGCCAGCGGTGGGAATAGTAGGGGGCGGTGAGGCCTCCGCGGCAGCACAGCCGACCACGGGAGGCAGGAGCATGCGGCACGACTGGCGCTGCTTTGGGCGGCTGGAGCAAGAAGACCAGAGGTTGAAGAAGCACTACGGTCGTTGGATGGACATCGTACGGTCACTGGAGCTAGAATCGTTCATATTGACTAAGTTGACAAAGCCATTCATCCCCATCAACTTAGCAGGCCCACAAGTCAGCCTCCCACCAAGGTGGGTCCCAGCTAGCCGGGGGAGTATTCATTTTTTTGTGCGTAATAAGGAGGCACTTCCGGTGGGTCCGAGCTAACAGCGGGGGGAATGTTTTTTTCGCGAAATACAGTGGCCCGTCAGGTGGGTCCCAGCAGTCAAGGGGCAAACATTTTTTCACAAAATACGGTGGCCCGTCCAGTGGGTCCCTGCTGTCAGTTGGAGGAATCATTATTTTCCGCGTAATAAGGAGGCACTTACTTGCTGCGGCCGTGGACCCAGCTGAGACTCTCCACGTACAGTATACTTCCGATGGAAGTCGTTCCTTGACCACGTTGACCTTGCCGCGGTCCGTTGCATGTATGCATCCATGGGCGTGGTGCGTCCCCACTGTCAGCCTCTCATGTACAGTCATCTTCCGATGACTCTCGGTTGTTGACCACGTTGACCACACCGTGCTGAGCGCACCCAGACTGGAACGACCCAGAGATGGGCAAGACGGGGCAGTGGAGTTGCAGATGGAGAGGAGTGGGAAACTTCACTGGTTCGGGTGCGCGGCAGCACAGCCGCGGTGCCGCCCACGGGAGACAGGAGCAAGAACAGAGGTTGAAGAAGGAGCACGGCTGTTGGATTAACATCCAACAGTCCAGCTGCTAGAATCATTTGTTGATTAAGTTGACAAAGCCGTGCGTACACGTCCGCTTAGTAGGCCCACAAGTTAGTCACCAAATCTGACGGGTCCCAGCTGTCAACGGGATGAATATTTTTTTCGCAAAACAAGGAGGCACTTCCTTCCGTGCGAAGATACAGCCGGTGGGTCCTAGCTGTCAGGTGGAGGAAACATTATTTTTCAGCTTAATAAGGAGGAACTTTCCTTGCGTGCGACCATGGACCTCATGGGCCCCAGCCGTCAGGCTCTCCACGTACAGTCCTCTTCCGAACGCAGCACCGAACACAGCGAGGCGGTGGACGACGGCGAGGCCCCGGACGGGAACGACTCGGAGATGGGAAAACATGGCAGTGGAGTCGCAGATTGAGAGGAGGAGAAGGGTTATAACTGGTTCTATTGCGTCGTGGGGCTGTAGTCTGTTGAGAATAATAGGAGGTGTCGAGGGGTGGAGGGATAGCCTGGCCGGCGGTGGGGTAGCGCTTCACAGTGATGCATGCTAAGCAGAGCCGCTAGCCGCCGGAGGCCGGACCAGGCGGTCCCGGCGACGCTGGAGGAAGAAGACGAGAGATTGAAGGTGCATGCCGGCCGTTGGATATAAATCCAATGGCTGTGGATGACACAATCATTTGTTGACCAAGTTGACAACGCCCTGCGCAGGCTTCAACCTATTGGCCCACATGTCAACCTGCAAAAATTTGGCATATATTTAACCCATGTTTTCTAGAATGTACAGTCCATTTGCTGGGCTGGGTGAACAAATAATTTTGCGTCAATCAGGCCCATTTATATTTTCTAAGAAATCCCAGCCCATTTGCACTTCCTTGAAATACACGTATTAGGTGGGCTCGTTATATATATAATGTTATGTTAGAAGGAGCAATTAATATCAAAGAATAAACCGGAGAGGCACATTATATATATATATAATTAAGAAATTAGCGAGTTATTGCTCAAAATAAAAATGAGCGCGTTATTATTAAATTGGTCCTTAAAATCTTCGCAAGCTTTTGTATGCAATCACCAGGATTTTCCTTGCCTGTGAGTCAAAAACAACCAGGATTTTCCTAGCCAACTTCCGTTAAACATTTACTTTTATAAGTTAATAACACGTGGGATGTTTTTTATAATGTATATATAAGTATCTATAAAATATACGATAATAGTAATAATATAAATATATATAATGTGGTTAGAAGGGAAAAC
Source organism: Triticum aestivum (assembly GCF_018294505.1). Classification (NCBI taxonomy): domain Eukaryota; kingdom Viridiplantae; phylum Streptophyta; class Magnoliopsida; order Poales; family Poaceae; genus Triticum; species Triticum aestivum. Next base: position 525,092,314 of record NC_057802.1, read on the forward strand.
ATAAATTGGACACAACATTACTTTTATAAGAGACTTGCGTTTTATACCCCACAGTAGGCATACTAACAAGTTCACACACAAATACAACAGAAAAGGTAAACATTCATATCAAACTTAGGTTCACAGGACACGTTCATATTCATAGCCAACATTCACGATCAACAACTCAAAAGATTCATATATACACAAGCTCAACATATCTATGCATCCAAATGATTGATAGATCACACGACAATATTCATACATAATTCACAAAAAGATTCAGATATACACATGTTCAGTATGTTTATGCATCCAAATGATTGAGATCACAGCCAATATGATCCATGGACGAACTTTAATTACCTAGGGTACAGACTGGTAAATGGTGTTCAATCGGAGGTACTTCTTGCTAAAATTAGTTCTTGTACGAGTAAACTTTCAAGTACATAAGAGGCAGCACAGACAATCTGAACTTTGCTTGTAGGTTTATCCTCGAATAGTGGCCTCGTGCCGAGGGAGGTTTGAGCAACTTGGCCACTACTTTCATCCAACTAGTTTACTGGCTCATCTTGGTCCTGTATCTCGCCAAGATTCTACATTGCAGACGAGAAAGGAGGCGGTTGAGAAAATGAACCACCCAAATTTTTTGTGCAGTTCAACTGAAATGGAGCATCCTTGGCGTGCAGACTGATTAAGTGCCAGATGAATATACGCGTCAACCAACTTGTCTGGAATCTTTAGACTCCATGCCATATAGTTCGCTACTGTATGTGCCGATAACCAAAAGGCACAAGTTGGGACCAAAGACTGGACTACGTTTTTCTGGGCTATGCACCAAGCAATATTTTTGGCGTTCACTCTCCTAATACCTGGAGTTTGACAATTGGTTGACGCCGGTTGATACTCGAATGAATATAGGCACTTCTTGTCAACATCGATGCTTGTCTGAGTGAACTTTGGAGTACATAGCAGCAGCATAAGTACCTGTCAATCTGATCATTTTGTGCAGTTCTACTGAAATCACCCGATGTAATGATTTGCCTGCGAGTTCAGGCTCCAAATTACTCCTTTATGAAATCGGCAAACAGTAGCACAATACCAAATTACCAATACATATGAGAGGCACAATAATCAGGATAAAGACCAGTACCAACCTGTGTGAGGTAGCATATCAATTACTATTTCCTTTGACTGGAAGCCGAGATAAGCCAAGCGACTGACAGCAAAGGAAGAAAGCAAGCGGAGATTAGCGACTGATAGGAAAGGACGGAAGCTGTCGAGGCAATGAAGCACCCAAAGTTTTTGTGCAGTTCCACCAAAATCGAGCATCCCTGTTGGCACATATATTGAGAGAGTGAGATTACTGTAATAGTGGGACTAGCTGATGAAACATACACTAACAAATAGAAGCACCCTCATTATCTTAATGGGTAAAGTTAGCAACATAGTAGTCTTGCTTAAAGAGAGGTGTTAGTTTATTTAATCAGTGCCAATTAGCTCAACTCAACACTCAAAGCATTGCCATTTATCATAGGTTGCAAAACTTTAACGTGCAAAGATAAAGGAGTTTCTCATGACAGTAGCACGATACAAATATAGATGACAACAAACTAATATGGATGAAGGCCTTAGGCCCGTACCAACCTGAGAAAAAAAAGCTTATTCATGTAGTCCCATAAGAGATGATAAAGCACTCACTAGAATCACACAATAGTATATATTTTTGTGCACTTCAAATGTATGCTTGAAATCACTCTTGTTTACCAGTGCTGAGATTATATCGAAAGATTATCAAGAACTTCCAGCAGAGTTAAAGCACTAGCTGGGATACAGTTCATTGTATTGTCTTGTGTAGTTCCACTAAAATGTATGATTGGCACAACATGATCCCTGTTTGCACAAGTAGGAACAAGGTGAAACCTTCATTAGCTTAGTGAGAAAGGATAGGAAGACATTAGCATATTACTCAAACAGTAGCATCAAATTCATGATGGACAATACACAAAACATTGCCTCATTGAACCAATGGCAATAAATTGACATGCAAAACAATAGCACTATTATGTCATGACACTAATAATATTCCCTCCCTGCTCCACCACATGATTCACCTCCATAGACAAACATACACACGTACATGATTCAGCATAGGGTCCTACTAAAGATTTGTTTAACTCCAACAGGAAAATTAGGCAGTAATAAATTAGTGGTACTTAAGTACTCCTAATTAATTAAGTGAGACAGCAGAAGTGGAAGGGCTCCCTGGAGGATCGTCTCACATGTAAGGTAGTCATTGCCGAAGCCCTTGAATGGCCTCGACTGAGGCCTCTGGCTTCAGCAAGATCGCCTTGGCACTGTTTATTCTTCTTCTTCTTCCTCTTCATGCTCTGTTTCTCTTTCTCCTCACCAGTTGGTGAAACGAAGTACATGATTGGCCTTCTAATTCAGAATTGGTTTTGTCAGTGAGGGAGTACAAGTGTACTATTAAAAACAGCATTATTTTCTCATGGCAGTCAGAAAATAGAGATGAACACATGCATTAAATATCATTCTTACCTAAAGGAATGTTATGGCGCCAATATGGATGATGAGGATTGGAACACAAATCTCCCTTTGTGCAGTTCCACCAAAATGAACCAACTGTTCCATTCTGACATTCCAGTTAAACAGCACAAAAGTCACTTCTTTTAAGAAGAGTTTTGTGCAGTGCACCAAAAGGTCACAACAGCAACGAGGTGAATTGGATATCCATGTTTGCACAAAAAGGCACAGAGGAAACAGTCAGAGTCTCAAACAATTACAGGCAAAAACATTTGGCTGAACTTGTCATGGCTTATAACAGTGGCATGGCTTCATTTCTACCAGGGACATTAGATTAAAAACAGCTAAGGCTGCGTTCGGTCCACATGTTTGGTGCAGGATTTTCGTAGGAACACAATTCCTACGGTATTCTTTCCCTTCCAACCGTTCGGAACACGGGAAAGGTGAATTGTGTTTCATAGGGAAGCTGGTCTGGTAGTACTGATTCCATAGGATTGGAAACATCCACGCGCTGCTCATTTTTTGGGCAGAAGCCCGAGGCAGGCGCTCGCTGCCATGCGTTAGACAGGTTGTTGTGCTATGTTGCCGGAATAAAAAAATCAACCTATGTGTGGTACGTGAGGTGAGGACAAGAGTAGTCACTGTGCAGCTGAATAAACAAATAGCATCTCATACTGCCAAGCATGCTACTCTAAAAAAACAAATCTGTACATTTTGTAGTCCATCCGAACACATTCTCTTACGAGTTTCCTCCGGTTCGCTGTCCCATAGTTTTATACCTACATTCCTTTCCTATTCCTCTATTTTCATCAAGACCTATGTTTTCTGCCCCTTTATTCCGAACGGAGCCTAAATATTTGGTATAAGGGCATGGGATAGTGGGTGCACCAGTAGTCCAGCACCATGTACGTAAACAGGGGCATAAAGTGGTGATTCATAGTTTGTTGCCCCGAGAAACAAACATCCAAGAAACATATCTGGGTTGGTCCCATTTTTGTTCACTCTAGCCACCTACTCCTATGTGTGGATAGAAAATCTAGTCCTGGTCATACCACTGTGTACAGCGTTAGCCCTATATTTCCCTTTTCGACCAACAGACCGGTTGGATGACCAGTCTGTACTACTTGCACCCCATTTCCTTCCTGTTTGTACCAAGTCTGATGTACATACTAAATTCCCGCACCCCCACTTTATTTCTTGTTTGAACCAAGTACTCCCTCCGTCCGGAATTACTTGTCATCAAAATGGATGTGTCTAGAACTAAAATACATCTAGATACATCCATTTCAATGACAAGTATTTTCGGACGGAGGGAGTATAAGATTCGACTCCATGAAGTAGCTTTACCTCTAACAATAGAAGAAAAAAAATATGTGACATTGGACCATCCGATCGAGAGGGGCTGAGAGGTAGAAAATGATGCACATGCAGCGACGTAGCGAGCTGGGGAAGTAGAGCTAAGGCGGTTTCGAATGAAGATATACCTGAAGGTCGTCGGGATGTGGATAGGTGGGCGGCGGGAGGCCGGATCCGCCCACAGGCAACGATGAAGGGATCGGAGGACCTCCCGCGCCGGCGCTCGGCCAGAGATAACGGTGCGGCCGGCAGTGGGTCTCCTCCCTCGCTGTCGACGACAGCCTAAACGCTGCCCCTCCTCCCCTTCACCGGCGGAGGGGGATACGTCCGGATCTGTAACCAGCGGTGAGGATAGAAAGCCAGTGTTTTTTGAAGGGAGAAAGACAGTGTTACTACCCCTATCTTGTTTAGATCTGGAGAGGATGAGAGTGTGTGAATAGAGCAACCCTAGCAAGCAAGCGTGGAGGCTCTGACCTATATATACGTAGTGGGGTAGTTTTCCTTTTTCACTCCATCAAAACAATCGTTTAAAATTGTGTACTACTACATGTTAGGTCGCGGTTTTTTTAGTTGTTGATTGTTTTTTGAGATAGCTACCCGCTTGTTCCAAGTGGTGTTACGGTGTGCCAGGTCACACTTTGTATCGTTCAAGTCTGATACTACAAGTCCCTCCATTAAATGAACAACCACCCCCTCGTAAAAATTGTGAACAAGCCCACGGCTAAAATTAGCAGAAATGTGGGTTGCCCCAACATGCATTATTATTTATATTTTCTACTCCCTCCGTTCCTAAATATAAGTCTTTTTTATAAGCCACACCTAAGACAAGAATTTTTTTATTAGCAGTGAACCCCACATGACATAGACACAAAAATTGTGGCAAGATTCCCTTAGGCAAGCCAAAGTGTGTCTAACAATTTGAGCAACTCAGGTTAGGCAAGTGTGGGAAAAATAATGTGGCAAAATAAGAGAAACATAGTCACAATCCAAACAGCCCCGTAATTTTTTGTGACATGCATGAAAATTTGGTTAGTTAAATTTATAGTCAAAATTTGGCAAGGTGAATCAAATCAACACATGCAAGTATCAAAAGGAAAGTCACGGCATGCATGCATGCGTTGTACTCCCTCCGTTTTCAAATATAAGTCTTTTTAGAGATTGCAACAAGTGACTACATACGAAGCAGAATATGTCTACTCCTACATACGAAGTAGCCCATTTGAAATGTGTAAAAAGACTTATATCGAGTGCAGTGCTTTGATGTGTCGCGTCAACTCGTACAAGACCGAGAAATTTGATTACTACAACGCCCTCTCCCTCACGGACTGAGCTCCGGTGCCTTAACTGCACCTGCCTTTGGCTGCATGACAGGAGGGCCAACCACCTGTTGGGCCCGCCTGTCATAGACGCAAAGGCAGGAGCAGTAAGTAGAAGCTTTCGCTACACGCTATCCCTCCCGCACGAGGTGGACGGACATGCAGCAGTGGATTCGATACTGTAGAAGTAGGAGTAACATCATTGTTCATCTTCTCGAAGAGGCGAAGAGCCAAGCGCAACCCGAACATGGCCGTTGCGAATGCTCGCGTGGTGCGGTTCCTTGGAGTACTAGCCAGGCTCTTGCATGAGACAAAATTGCTCTGGTTTAATAATTAAACTCCATTATCCATTGGTTGAAACTCATTCTGCATAGGTCCAAGCGCTTAGCACCTTTTCCTCCTGGGGTCACCAATGTTTATTTGCTAGTTAATAGCATTGCATGCAATGAACTAGCCATTGCAAGTCATTAAAAGCATGCACACCTCTCATCTCTTATTGGTTGATATGTCAAGAAACAAGAAACAAGGTAGAAGTTAATGCACTGCGCCTAAGTGTTTTGGGACTATTTGGTTTTCGTAAGATGACTTACACACCTAGACGGAGGGAGTAGTATAGCCCTGTAAACCGGAAAGGAGTATTTGCCTTTCTAGAGATTTCAACAAGTGACTAGACTACACCATGTGCAGTACTCCCTCCCTTCCGGTTTATAGGGCTCAAATCTCAAATCTCATGAACCAAGGCATTTTGCGATTGGAGGAATGTATCTCGTACTTTACAAAACTACCCTAATTAAACTCATGCATTAATTATGTAGTTCTCTCGTTTTCCTCTCCGCCTTGGTCGCGGTGCACAATATTGAGCACTCCTATATGACTAGCCGCTCTATCTACATGTGGGACATTTCAAAGCTTCCGGGCCCGCGTGCCATCCACCAAATCACAACGAGGTGCTACAGTCGAGACTCACCTGTCACCCCGGTGTGGCCGTCATGACCCGTCATATCACAAAACCCACACCTTTACCAGCTGTGGTAAGGTGGCCTCCAAGTTGGACTGGATGAAGCAACCATCATTTCACTGGAACGCTCATTCAAGCCCTTTCTTCCCTTTCTTGAAGAAAACCTCACTCCAGGCTACTCACTTCTTCCATTTTTCTTCTGTACCGACGAAGGAAAGGTGGGCGAATCAGTTATGCTGCTATATTTTCATTCCAAGAATCTTCTTTTTGCGAAGCGCCGACCAATTCTCACATCCTATTCTTTTCGCGTTTTCATTGCGATTGTGGTTTCCTTTCGATTGCTTTTTGTTTGTCAGTTCATTGATGGATCCTGGAGCACTAGGAAAAGAGTTGCCGGCGGACAACCCACTGGAGACAGCGATCTCCAGGAAGCGAGCACCGACCAACGAGTTGACCATGTTGGCGGGCCAACCCATGGAGATGAAGAACTCCAAGAAACAAGCACTGGCCAAAGAGTTGAGGACGTTGCCGGACGAACTCCTCAAAGAAAGTTGGAAGAACAGCAAGGGCCCCACCGTGCCTACCCAGGAACTCTGATTGCCACCTATGTGAGGCTCAAGACCGAATTTGAGGAGATAGTCGCCGTTGAGAAGCAGTATTCCCCTGGCAAGGTGATGGCCCCCATCGAGGATGAGGAGATGGCCCGCGGAGGGATGAGATCCCCCGGTGAGCTGCAGAAGGTAAAAAATAATGGCTCATTACCATAGTTGTGGTTTTTGATTATTTGCAATGTGCTTGCTAATATGTTAGGGTTGTGCAGGTGCCGGTGGACGTCCTTGATGATTCCGATGTCGTGGCCCGTCCTGTTGGCATCGCCCCGGAGATCGATTCCGATGCCGCTGTCCATCCTGTGGACATCACCCCAGAGATCGATTCCGATGTCGCGGTCAGTCCTGTGGACATCGCCCCAGAAATCGATTCCCATGCCGCTGTCCGTGCTGTGGTCATTGCCCGAGAGATCGATGACAAGAAATAGTTGGTCGTGCTAATCCTTCAGGGTAGTTTGCATTGCCCTGTGTTTAATTACCAGAACGATGCGTGTTATCAAACCATCTTAGGGCTAGTGCACTGTCTTGTGTGGGCGGATCTTGCTACTTTTGTTTGATAGTGAATCATGCGATGAATCATGCGAACCCTCTCCGAGTTATGGAAACAGATGTATCCTCATAAGCTTTTGATGTAATATATGGCATGCTTAGATGTAAGTTTGAACTGTTTATCATATCAGCAGGGCTTGTTTGATGATTCTTGGTGTTAGTAGGCTAGCTACTGTGTGAGCTATAGTACTTGCAAAACACTCACCGAAGAGAAACGTTGTGGCTGATGAGCTCGTGGTACGCTTATACTTATCCCTCGTCGATCGACCAATAGCCCTAGCTCCTAAAATTGTAGGCTTAGCGATCGATCAGACAATAGTCGACATACATTCAGGCCTCATTTGGTTCATAGGGTAGTAAAATCGTAGCAAAAGTACAGAGAACGTGCAACACAAAATCATAGCAGTGCAGAGACGTACTCCCTCCGTTCCAAAATAGATGACCTAGGTGGGCTAGTTTGGCCTAGTGGGTTTCAGTGATATGACGTGGTACAGTGCCGTCCAGTCTTCGCGTGTGGTAGCAGTATTGCGGGTACAGTAAGTTTTCTTGAAGAAGCGGAATTCAACGAAGTCATGATGGTTCCTTCGTCCGAACAACTTACAGTGGGAAAGGTTGGGCCTGCGATACGACCGGGGTAGACCAGGACAATTTTGTGCATGGCAGGTGGACCAGGATGGTCGACGTCCCACATGTCGGCGAATGAAAGTATTCTTTCCGATATAGAGGACGAGCAACGAGTATTCATTGTTTATTTTTGATGAAAGCTATTGTCTCCACTGTTACGACGGAGGAGTGTGAAACATGGCAGCCCAGTGAACTTGGCATGTGCACCACTCCCTCCTTCCTCATGTAATGTCCAGGTTACAGCTTTTTCTCACTTTCTCTCTATCTATTTCCTCTCAAATGTTTTTTACCTTTCTTTTTTTAAGCCACAATTGTTTTTTATGCCTTTTTTTAGAATTATTTTTTTATACCTAGGAGCTCGTGTAGAGACGGGCTCTTGTAGAGCCCACTCCTTGACTTTGTCAATGCCTCTCTCTCCTCCACATAAGGAGTACTACTTGCTATGCATGCATGCGGCGGGCAGCTGGCGTCTTGAGGGGCCAGGGCGGTGAGAGCGGGCTCCGGAAGCAGTCCGGACTCCAGCATGGCCCACCTCACATTATCACCATATATTTCTTGGAGTCCGTGCGCGACGGGCGGGCGATCTCTTCTCCCTCCCCCGTTTCTCTCTTCTCAGCCGACGCCCGCCGAGCGATTATATTTCGGCTATCGACGGTTTATTCAATTACGGTCCCACATGTTTGTGAAATTGCAAGACAACGCGTGTCCCCTCTGGTGAGCGGCGTGCGAGCCGGACTGTCGGGGTTGCGACGCGTACGAGTCGTAAGTGTGCCGCCTTTTCCTTTAGAACTTGCGAAGCGTAACATTTTCGCGCGATCGATCGATAGAAATCCAGAACAAAATGACGAGGGCGGTGCTTTCCCGCTCGTTAGGCGGCCTAGTTCGAGTGATATGATGTGCTACAGTGCCGTCCACTTGCTCCATTTTTATGTAAGCAAGAGTTTACACTCTTACGCGGGAGGAGTGCGAAACACCGCGGATCAGATTTTGATCGAGGGATAACTGTTCCTTGCCAAATAATGGAGGATTGTTAGCGATTATAGCATGATAGTTAGGGCATCTCCAGCGCTGGCCCACAAATTTACACCGGCATCTGTCCGAGGACACTGATGGATGCCATCCGATGCTGCCCGCATACCTTTCGACAACTATATGAACTAACCGGACGAAATTCGTGCAAACAAAGCAAATTTCAAATTAACCGGATGAAATTCATTACATTTTGAAAAAATTTCCTACAAACTGGACGAAATTCATTACATATTTCGCACAAACCATACTAAAACCTACTATAAACCTAATCTAAACGATCGCCGGCGCCCAACCACCATGTTCGGCCATGAACTCGAGAAAGCCGGCCATTGCCTTTGCCTCCTCCTCATTTGCCTCGATAACCTCCTCCTCCGGAGCACAAGGTTCTGAAGATTTCCGCCTCCACGTCGCCGTCAAGCGGCTAATCGGCCACCGATCTTTACCCCACCAAGCTTGGTGTCGACTAAGTGGAGTAGCGGTGGCCTTCCCGGGACCAGAGCGGCGGCGACCTACCGTGTACTAGTCTTCCTCGCTGCCGGCTGCGCCCGCGCACGCGCGCCAGCTTCGTGGTCGTGGCGGCAGAGGGCGGCCGGGGGGGGTGCCGGCGATCTCCTTCGTTTGCTCCTGCGACAGTACGTCGAAGAGAGCTTTGGAGCGTGCCCGGAGTGGAGCCGCCGATGTCCCTCGTCTGCTCCTGCGACAGTACGTCCAAGAGAGCTTCGGAGCGCCAGGAGGCCATGGTTGAAGTGGTGCCGACAGAAGGAAGGGACCGGAGGAGAATAAGTGTGGGTCTTTGGCTATGGCTGGGAGCTGGGGCTCAAGTTAATATAGCGGGCGAATGGCAATGAGCTGCGGCAGACGGATGGACAACTGGCGCTGGAGTAGGTTCGTCGGGCGTGAATGCGGACGTTGCTTCAGTGACTTAACTACAGATGCGTTTGGGTTACTGACATGTGGGCCCAACGGGCATCTGGCCCGCATGTCAGTGACACACCAATTGCACCTGCAGTTAAGTCCGGTGAATGCGGCATTGACATTCTGGAGAGACGGTGACCGTTTTAGGCGGGAAGAGCGTGCTAGCGATGGAAGGGGTTTCGGTGTGCAGTGGCACTAAGATTGGTCGCTCACGATAGTACATACTCCGTACCATACTACCATAGTACCCTCTCTAGCTTAGGCTGTTTTATAGATTGTCGTTGTGATGGACGATATACATGAGCAAGGCGGTCCGAGTATGACAGTTGGTGTTGAGCCAGGTGAATACATGCTCGGCGTTCGCGTAGGCCTCCTTCAAACGTCTAAACAGTAATGTCAGGCACCGCCGGGGCGCACAGGTGATGGGCTCGCCGTTTGCGTTGCGCCATGAGCAGGACTTTGATTTAGAGGGCGACGTGCATGCATTAGCATGCTTTGATAGCGTGAGCGTGAGTGTGTGACGTGAAGTATTTCATTTTCATTTGGCTGACGAGGGTGTGTTGCAGCGACGAGTCCGTGGTTTGATTCCCCACATACGCATAATTTTGGTTTTTACAGTATTTCTTCATTGATAGGTAGGCCCGCGTAGATAGATACAGAACACGAGCTGATGAGGCGCATGCGGACTGTTTGAATGGTCAACCAGACAAATACGGACCTATACGCTGAGGCAGTGACCGTATAATCACCATATCTCGTATACAATGATCAAAGTGAGCTATCAAGACAAGTTCGATGACCGCCAATGCATTTTACTCGGTAATAAATGACCAGGATTGAAGGGGAATCCAAATTTGCTCCGTCTTCTGTCCTTGAGCTCTTGACAAACCAATGCACTATACGGTTGTCCGGCCACTCCACCCCAGAGCTCTCACCAAGCGTCGTTCATGCCACCACGCCACACACTAACTGGTAAGGCAGCGATGGCATCCCGCCGCGCCGAGTTCCTCGCCGCCCACGACCGCACACAAAATGGTTGGGAAGCGATGGCATCCTGCCGTGCCGAGTTCATCGCCGCTCGCGACCTCACAACTATGTGGGAGGAATTTGAAGATGCCAAGGCCGAATGGGCAGTAGAGCAAGAGGCGGCCAAAGCCACATAGAGGGAGCGGAAAAGTCAGAAAGCACTCAAGAAAAGAGAGGCCCGCCGCCGCAAGAAAGAAAAGGACGCACGCGCTGCTGCGGAGAGGTCGGCGGAGATCCAAGCACGGTGGGGTGTCGCCGACAAAGCCAGGAAGGAGAACGACGACGTCTGGCCAGCATGTGAGAAGTAGTAGTACTAGTAGTTAGTGTGTGTGTCTGTGTCTGAGTATGAGCATGTACCAATACTACTAGTTACTACTGTAGTTTCTAGAGCAAATTACCAGTACATTAGCCTAGACTAAATGGAAAAATTCCTATCCTAAGCATCAAATGGCATCTCTTTCTCTATAGGAATTGAGATGCATGTCATCTCACTTCCTATGATTTTCATATTCCTATCCTATGAACGAAAGGAGGCCTCTGTTGGAGTAACTACTGTAGCTAGCAGTACTGCTGGTACAGTAGTTTTCTTCAAGAAGCGGAATTCAACGAAGTCATGATGGTTCCTTCGTCCGAGCAACTTCAAAGTGGGAAGTGGGCCTATGATTTGACGGCTCATTAGTCATTGTTACTGCGGCGCGATGACCTGGGTGACTCTCCCTTGGAGTTCTGCGTGCATGGCAAGTGGACCAAGATGGTCGACGTCCCACATGTTGGCGAACGGAAGTATTCTTTCTGATATCGAGGAGCAAGGAAACCGCATGGTATAGTATCACTACTGATTGGTTCTCAAAAAATAGTATCACTGTCGATTTATAATTATTTTTTATTTCTGATGAATGCTAGCGTTTCAACTCTTATGACGAAGGGTGCCAAACACGGCACGTGCTGGATGTCCCGCACGTCAGCGAAAGGAGTGGAAGATGAACATCGTGGTAGAGCCCAGCGTAAAAAAACAGCGTGGTAGAGCGTCTCCACTTCTTCCACTTCTGGGTCGGAGACCACAAGTAGTACTACTTAGTGGTATGAACAATACAAAGTGCGACCTGGAGAGAAAGACACGTCTAGTTGGAAGGTCTCGGGGCATACACGTAAACAAATATAAAAGTTAATATGTGCCTCCAATAATATAGTAGTAGTAGAGTACTTAGGCACGTACTCCATAACATCACCGTGCATTGCACGTACAACATTTAGTGGTAGTACGTAGTAAGAGACAAATGCCACCCAAGAGTTCCCTTCTCGAACTACTTTTGGGTGTTTGGTAGAGTGTATGGAGGGTGCATGAGTCCACACTAGTTTAGCACAAATACACTAGAAGCATGCATGAAGAGAGCATGCATGAAGAGGGGTGTTGAGTTGAGCATGCATGAAGAGGGAACAACTATGCTGAGACGAGAACGCAACCAAACACACCCTTTATGCCACGCATGTTCATACCATTTGTGCCTTTCTACTTCACTTACTGCGCTACATTACTCAGGTTCGTACGTCCACTCCTGGGTACATGTCCGTCTCGTAGTTCCAGTCCCACGTGTTCTTCATATAGATGGAACGATCCTTGCATAACACGTGCACGTCACTACAAAAAAAAGACACATCCGTGACATTTTGGGCCGAACGCATTTTTTTTCTGTCATACATATGACACTTCTATGACGATAATTCTGACAAAACCCAGTATCATCATAGATGTGGTGGGCTCCTACTTCTATGACAAAAAATCATGACAGAAAATGGGCTTTTCGTCCTGGGCGGGCCGGAGACGCAGCTGCATGACATTCTTTGGGCCGTGCATGACGGAAAAAACCGTGGTAGAAGCGAGGGGGAGGAAAATTTCGGGGAGTTCCCGGTTACGGTGGGAGGTCGGGGGCCAAGCGATGCGCGTTTCTCTCGTACACGTACGCGCGTGTGTGCGAGGCGTTGGCTCTAACTGAACCCGAGCGAGGCGTTGGGCTCTAACTGAACCCGAGCGATTGCACTGCAGGCTACGCATTACTGAACCCGAGCGATCGATCGATGGCTGTTAACTGAACCCGATCGAGCGAGTCCTT
>NC_057802.1:525105919-525132105 GCF_018294505.1 Triticum aestivum
GAGGTCCGTTTCGTCCGTTTTGCGGTACGCCACACCCCTCCCGATCAACAGGACCCCCGTTTCGACCGTAGGAGGTCCGTTTCGTCCGTTTTGCGGTACGCCACACCCCTCCCGATCAACAAGACCCCCGTTTCGACCGTAGGAGGTCCGTTTCCTCCGTTTTGCGGTAAGCCAGACCCCTCCCGATCAACAGGACCCCATTCCGAATGTAGGAGGTCCGTTTCCTTTGTTGTGCGGTACGCCAGGCCTCGTTTCCATCGCCTGTTCTGTCGAAGCCCTCCCGATGAACACGACCACGCATTCCGTTCCGACCCAGCCGGTTGGCTCCCACGCGTTCCGTTGCCTCCCGATGAACACGACGCATTCCGTTGCCTCCCCATGAACACGATGCATTCCATTGCCTCCCCATGAACACGACGACGACGCTGTTTCTCCGTTCCGACCCAGCCATGTACACGAGCCCTGGCCGTACGTATGCATGAGTAGGCGTTCGAGACCCCGCCCGTATGTACACATACGTGGCCGTATTTTCTTTCTTGCACCCTGGCCGCTGTACGTATGTGTACATGCTACGTGCGCGCCTCTACTACGACACATACGCGTCTCTACTACGACACGTGCGCGCCTCTACATCCACCAGTATATATGTACGTACACGTTCGCGACCAGAATGACAACGCTACGTACGCTTCGACCAGGTGGGTCCCGACTGTCAGGCACTTCCTTGCCTGCGAAGATGTACCTGGTGGGTCCCAGCAGTCAGGGGGAAACATTTTTTTCGCGAAATATAGTGGCCCGTCCGGTGGGTCCCAGCTGTCAGGTGGAGGAATCATTATTTTCCGTGTAATAAGGAGGCACTTCCTTGCTACGGCCGTGGAGCCAGCTGTCAGCCTCTCCACGTACAGTCCACGTCCGATGGAAGTCGTTCCTTGACCATGTTGACCACGCCGCGCCGAGAGGACCAGGGCGGTGGACGACAGCGAGGCCTAGGAAGGGGACGACGGGGAGCCGGGGAAGACGCGGCAATGGAAGCCCGCGCGGAGAGGAGTACGAGGGTTCACTGGTTTGGCTGCGGTGTGAGGCTGCCGTCGCCGCAGGGCCTGGCCAGCGGTGGGAATAGTAGGGGGCAGTGAGGCCCCCGCGGCAGCACAGCCGGCCACGGGAGGCAGGAGCATGCGGCACGACTGGCGCTGCTTTGGGCGGCTGGAGCAAGAAGACCAGAGGTTGAAGAAGCACTACGGCTGTTGGATGGACATCGTACGGTCACTGGAGCTAGAATCGTTCATATTGACTAAAGTTGACAAAGGCCCCCATCCCAGTCAACTTAGTAGGCCCACAAGTCAGCCTCCCACCATGGTGGGTCCTAGCTAGCAGGGGGAGTATTCATTTTTTTGTGCGTAATAAGGAGGCACTTCTGGTGGGTCCGAGCTGACAGCAAGGGAACGTTTTTTTCACGAAATACGCTGGCCCGTCCGGTGGGTCCCAGCAGTCAGGGGGGAAACATTTTTTCGCGAAATAAGGTGGCCCGTCCTGTGGGTCCCTGCTGTCAGGTGGAGGAATAATTACTTTGCGCGTAATAAGGAGGCACTTCCTTGCGGCCGCCTGGACCCAGCTGTCAGCCTCTCCACGTACAATACTCTTCCGATGGAAGTCGGTCATTGACCACGTTGACCACGCCGCGCCGAGAGCACCAGGGCGGTGGTCTGGACGATGGCGAGGCCTAGGAAGGGGACGACGCGGAGCCGGGGAAGACGCAGCAGTGGAAGCCCGCGCGGAGAGGAGTACGAGGGTTCACTGGTTCGGCTGCGGTGTGAGGCTGCCGTCGCCGCAGAATAACAGGGGGTGTGGGTGAGTAGAGGGATGGCCTGGCCAGCGGTGGGAGTAGTACGGGGCGGTGAGGCCTCCGCGGCATCACAGCCAGCCATGGGAGGCAGGAGCACGCGACACGACCGGCGCTGCTTTGGGCGGCTGGAGCAAGAAGACCAGAGGTTGAAGAAGCACTACGGCCGTTGGATGGACATCGTACGATCACTGCAGCTAGAATCGTTTATATTGACTAAGTTGACAAAGCCCTTGGTACGCGTCAACTTAGTAGGCCCACAGCTCGGATTTGGCAGAGAACCTATAGCCCATTTGCGATTTGTAAGAATGTATAGCCCGTTTTTTAATTCTAATGGAATTTACTACAGCCCATTTACAGTTTGTTAAAAGTACAACCCAACTTCTAGCTAGGACAACGATTAATAATTTCAAACAACCACTCAAAACAGAATTCAAAAAAAAATCCCACATTTTGATGGGATCCGAAATATTTTTATCCGAAATTTCTAGTCAGGTTAAATATAATTTCAAAATAAAGTTGTATTACGTTAAAATTCAACGAAATATTGCGCACACAACAAGTAATGAAATTAAAATTTTCAAATTCCAAAAATAATATATTTTTCAAACTAATTACGTGTTTGGTGCATAGTAACTGTCCAGTTATTATAATTACATCCCATTTATTATTTCTTAAAGTCCATTTTCTTGTTAAGCCTAATGCATACCTCCTTGGAAAGTTTGCAGCCCAGCGGGGCGGAGAATAACAAGTTGACCCAGATATTGTGTACAACTGTCGGCCCAGTTGCATTGCTGATGTTGAAAAAAAAGGCCTGTGTAGTACAGTACAACCTAACATGGTTACTCAGCCCACATTCAGCGACGCCGGAAAGGCCCAAACAAGGCTTCTGTACAACTTTTTGAAGTCACTGAGCTCAATTAATAACTTAAGAAAAAAGTTAGATTACAGGTCCCACTTGTGCGTGTGTGCATGTGTGTGTGTGTGTGAGAGAGAGAGAGAGAGAGACCCATCGGTCGATGCTCGTAAATACATCTTTCAACCATATGCATTGCTGATGCTCAGTAAAAAATTATATAGTTGACACAATCATATAGAACATCATAGCACACTGAACTAGCATACAAAAATTTCACGCAGGCGGCACAATCAGGATGGAAGCAGTGGATCGCTACGGGAAGGGCTATGTTGAAACCAACGAAGTCGTACATAACGGTTCATTGTCTTTATCAATGACGGGGAAATATCTTGAATGTTGTGCAAAGAAAACAGACAGACAACACAATAAGTTCTGCTAGCACATTAAGTTGACGTACAACCCTTTCTAAAAAAAGTTCAGGTACAAAATTAGAACAGGTAACAATCAAATATACTGGCATATCAGTGCTTCACACCCATAGCTCGGATTTAACTAGTATCTGACAAGATTCAGTTGTTCCCTCAAATTAGAGCACATCTAGGCAGCCAGCCGTGCCTCTTCTCCCAAAGAAGCAGTGGCCTCCGCCGCGCGATGGAGTAGGCCCTGTGCCATCCATCGTTCCGAGCAACACGGGGAAAGTCTGACGTTGACTCCTGTAATGGACGTTGTCGACGGACCCTGGCACCAGCGGCGGCGGCAGGACTTCAATTGAAGGATTGACCACTTCTTCGACATGCACGAACACTCGATACATGTACACCCCTAACGTGTTCCGCGGCGGCCTTGGTGGCGACGAATAGTACAACCCCGGTTCCTGCACCGGTATCTCAACACCAATCACCTTCGGTATGGTGGACGGCTTCTTCATCCATGCCATAACCGTCAGAGCCAGCTGTCTGGAGGAACAAACATACTTACGAGCTCACCTCCAAGGTCGTTGATAAGCTCATTCATGGACTCGCTATTCCAAGCATGTCGAGGCATGCCGTGGAAGGTAAGCTTTGTTAAAAACTCAAGCTCAGAGGGCACCGAGCCCCATCCTGGGTGCCACCGATCAAAGCTCACCAGCATGCCATCGCAGAACAAACGCCAGGAAGATTCGAACACACGACTGCAGTCAAAAGTTGTCCGGAACCTAACGAAGAAATCAGCCGGTGACGGACAGACTTCGACGAGCAAGTCACTTATTTGGATGCCGTGCGCAATGCCAAGAGCTTTGACAAGGTCATCTGGCGAGACGGAAGGCCGGTCGCCATTGATGGTTACCATCAGCACTTTGCCGGCAAACTGGTCGTCAAGCGCCGCCATGCCACTGTTGAGCGACAGCACGAAGCGACCGAAGGCAGGACGGACCTCAGGATCTCCGGCTCGGAGATCCGCGTTGACCGGCGACATGATAGTGCACTTGAGTACAAGGAGTACAGGAGGGGGATTTGGGGGAACTGGAGTAGGAATCGAGATTCCAGAGGTGGGGGAGGGGCGGGAGACTGGGGATGAAAAGGTAGCATGAATTTCGAGCACGCGCCAATATGCTCTCGGCGCGCAAGCGCACGAAAACACCGGTGGCGCCCACATGTCGGCCTAAGAGTCCTTATTCTTTCTTTTTTGGAGAGCCCGGCCTTTTTTTCAGGATCTTTTGAGAGCCCGACCTGACAGTCATAATTGAACTGTTTGGCATTGCGTTACTACTCGGCCCATATTCAACGACACCTCACTGGCCCAAACAAGTGTACATCATCGAAAAGACACTGAGCTCATATTATATAACTTGAAAAAAGGAGATATACTCTGAACACTGGAGAATGGTGATGCCCTCATTTAGCCCACCAGTAGTTCGAGACAATAAACAGTTCGAAACAACGATATATACAACATTCAAACACTGACTAGTGACTACTACTGACATAAACAGCAAGACATGATAGTTCATAAGAAGTCTTGCTACACCACCAAAACGCACCCATCTGCAGCGCTCAGACTCTCGTGATTCAGACGAGAATGACATTCTAAACAGAAGCAACTATTACATAGTAAGAGTGACATAGACGAGGATGACCAAATGACAAGGAATATGCATAACAAAAGAAAGAACTACCCATCCAGAACCAGCAGCAAAGACAACAAAGTCATTCAAAAAGATGACCCAACACCATCATAATTTGCAGCCCCGCTTCAGCGACCAGTGATCCGGAGACACCAGTACTCCACCCTTTCGATGCAACAGCCCAATTACCTATCAACCTAAAGGCTTGAACCACATCACTGCCTGTCGTAATTGAGACATCCAAGGATCAAACTTAATACGGATGCCTTTGTCATTCTCACCTTCTTTTGGCGGAAGGCTGTATCATTGACAATCAGGGGAGTTTGCTCCCGAACTCCTAGGGCTCGCCGTGTAGACACAGTTTTCCATAGCAAACAGAGCCTCTCTGCCATCAAGGTCCTTGCCAACGGTGATCTCCTGGTTAATCGGATAATTGAGTCCGAGAAACAGAGAGTGTGAACCAAGGCTGTTTACCCGCCTCCAACTAAAAAATCCTAAAGGCCCCAACAAGCTGGTATCCTGCTCATAGACGTAACAGCCACTGTCCGGATACTCACATATTACACGGTGCTTGTATATAGTGGGGTTTTTGCAATATAACTTTTCCGGCTCATATGTCCGAATGATCATCAGTCTTTTGCCGTCGTCTGATCGAGCGAGGAACCAGTTGTGCTTCCCTGTTTTTGGCAAAGGTGGTGTGATTACAAAGGGCAGTAACTGTAGGGACACTGCATCATATCAAAAAGGACAGGCATTGTTAATGTAAGATCAACATTGTTCAGAGTGTGAGTAGGATAATGCAAGAAACAACATTGATATGTCCCTGTTGGAACTGGGAGGAAAATACAGGGAAATGTATACTGGGTTCAAAAATATAGAAGTGCCATGCATGGTTATACTCATGTTATCTCGCAATCGATTCTTCACAGGAAACTACCATGTCATGCATGTTATGTACTCCCTCCGTTCCCAAATATTTGTCTTTCTAGGCATTTCAACACAACATACGGATGTATGTAGACATATTTTAGAGTGTAGATTCACTCATTTTGCTCCATATGTAGTCACTTGTTAAAATCTCTAGAAAGACAAATATTTGGGAACGGAGGGAGTAATCATGTTCTGTCCTCACAAACAAATTCTTCAAGGTAACTAACAGACCATGCATTGTTATATACTCGTGTTCTGTGGGCAAAAAATTTGTGAGGATATTATTCTAGCCATTGATTGCTGAAGGGCGAATATAGGTATGTACACATGGTAAGCATTGCAGGATTTCACTACTTCCAAATATAGAGTTCTCCATATGCACATTTACTTCCCTAATGTATGGTTAGATGAAACCAACAGTGTGGTGCATGTTTCTACATCATGAAAATGAGGAAACTAACATGGCCATTGATACACACTCATATTTAGTAGTAGTATATATATTACTGTAAAATGAGGATAATATCCATATATTCCTAACCGTTTGATTATTCAGGGTGCAAATTGGCTGTAATGACATGGTCACAATCGCATGAATTAACTCATTCCAAATATAGCTGATTTACGGCGTCTCTAATACATTGCCATAGTTCTACTCAAATTCTGCTCAAACAGGGATATGCCAATCATCACGAAAATTTCAAACAGTGTCATGGCGTCATCATTAACATGAGACAGAAACAACTTACACGCGCCGTCCCAGCAATACGTGGTGCCATCTGCTTTGTCGATCGCATAGATGATGCCATTGTGTTCAATAGCATCACAAAAGTGTGTATCAGCTTTGACGATGATCCACTGCGAGCCGAGTTGTCTCCAGCTAAAGAAGGCACCGGCGTAAAGATAGGTGAGTCCGCGGTCGAACAAGGCAATTAGCTTGAAGTCTGCGTAATTCGCATGTCGTGTGGGCACTTGGCAGATTACAATCTTCTGCAAAACAAGGTCCGCCCAATTGACGTAGTAATCTAGATGACTTGGACCGCGATGGTAATACTCTATATAAACCAACGGAGGAAGGATAATCTCATGGGAGGTCTGGAAGTTCACGAGCACCAACTTTTTACCGTCTTCTCTGAAGGCAGCCATCCAGTGGGAGTTCATGCCGACCAGTATATACCTACCAAGAAGTTTCGGGCGATGGTGATCGGATCGATGTCGAGGGAAATGATGTACGGCGACCCACTACATACCTGCAAAGAAGTTTCGGCTAATTGAGATCGGATTGAAGTCGAGGGGCATCATGCACGCCTCCGTATCATGGAGAGCCAATCTCGCAAGACCAGATAACAGCAAGCAGGGTGTCTTCAAAAGCTTAGGCCTCGCTTCGACGATGGCCGTGTGCATGTCCCTCGAGCATGCAGCCAGCCGCAGGGCGCTCAACATATCCATACACGAACAACAGAGGTCGAGGATGTCACTGGGGAGATTCCTCCAATCGCGGCTCATATGGATGCTACGCGATTTGCGTTCGGCCATGGTGGAGTTTGGAAGGGGGCTTGATTTATGGGGAGAAGGATGTCGGTGCTGGAGCGGCTAGCATGGGAATAGTGGTACCAGGGGAGGCGAGTGAGGCAACGGTACACGGGGGCACAGTGAGATGGAGACGGAGACGGAGATGGAGATGGAGTGGTGCTATGGGAGCGGAGAGGGAGACGAGGCGAGGCGCCAATGTGCTGTACAACGGCGGTGACAGACTGCATAGTGCATAGGGTGAGGCTGACTTTGGTAACCCGAACACACCGCCTAGACTAGTGTCAGGCGCAGGGTGTTGTCACTTCACTGTGAGGACCGGATGAATAGTATTTTGACCATCAAGTGTACTCCCTCCATCTAGGTGAGTAAGTCATCTTAGGTTGTGCGCCGTGACCAAGTAGGAGGGGAAAACGAGAGACCTTAATGTTTATTTTCTAATTAATAGCATTGCATGCAATGAACTAACCACTTCATGTTGTGTTTGGTAGTCTCAAGTCATTAAAAGCTTGCACACCCCTCATCTCTTATTGGTTGACATGTCAAGAAACGAGATAGAAATTAATGCACCGCGCCTAAGTGTTTTGGGATTATTTGGTTTTCGTAAGATGACTTACACACCTAGACGGAGGGAGTACCACAGTTGTACTACTACTACTAGTAGTAGTAGTAGTAGGAACATGAGTACTCCAGTATTGTATAGCGGAAATAGGTCTCCCGTGCTAGCATGCCTGTTCACTTCATCGTTCAGGTATCATCCATATTGCGAGCAGAACCAAATTCTCGTGCATGCCCAATCAACGCCCTGCCGTGATGCATGCAGTGGTCGTTCTGGTGCATCAAGGACGGCATGCAGATCGTTCCGCACTTGAGAAGAGGAAAAATGGAAAGGTAGAACGCGACAACAGAGGAAGAGAACGCTGGCTAACGAGGCTGGGAGGGGATCGAGCAGGAAGTTAATGCTCCACGCCTAAAGGTTTTGGGAAAACCTGATTTTCATAAGGTGACTTATACTCACCTAAACGGAGGGAGTATTCCTTAACCAGAGAATGTTGGGTCTCCCACTCACGCGCTAAAAAAAACTACGACACGTTTTTTTATCTGTTTGCATAGGTCCCACCTATCAGGAAGGATGGGCACGTACATGAACAGGTACGACTCATTAGTCTACCTGCATAGCCTTTTCGTTTAGTCTACCTAGCCGTCTAATCAACTGCCTGCACGCCACTTCTCCCATTTACTTCTCCATCGGGAACCGATTCTCCTCGGCTTCTTCACCTCCCCTTCGTCTTCATTTGCATCCAAACCCCACTGCGTTCACATTGTTTTAACCTCTTTAAATAATCATCTACTACTTCAGTTAGACTAGCCATCTAATCCTAATTCTCCAAACCATAGCCCTCCGTTCCAGCGGTTCCAAATGGCGAAAGAGATCAAGATGCAGGTTTTTAGCGTCCAACATGTCCTCGTCGAAGGCTCGATGCACATAGTTGCCACCGTCACCGTCCACCCAAGGGTTGTTCGGCAGTAGATCAACAATGTATCCATCTCCCTCGAAAAGGTAGAGACGTGGGTCATCGGTCTCGACGCAGAGTACATGGAGCGTGCCCCTGGGAAGATCCAGCATGCCGCCGTCCTTCAGCTGTGCCTTGAAGATGATGTTTTGGTGTACCACATCATACACTCGCCCTCCATACCAGGTGAGCTTCACGATTTCTTGTCTCGGGAGGACGTATACTTCTGTGGGGCAGCCATCGAAGGGGACAAACAGAAGCTGGAGCCGTACAACCTTGATTTGAAAAAGCATCGCTGACCTACAAACCAGAATCAAAATTCCTGTAGAAGATTGTGATAAACAGGCACCATCCCTATTCGACGTAGCAAATTTTGTGCTTGGTACAAATCTTCAGAAGGGTGACGAGACGGTGGCATTAAGGTCATCTGGATGGGAGAATTATCCCTTGACGTACGTGCATGTCTTTCGAACAGAGTAGTAGCATGGGCCCGCTTGACTATAAGGAAATATTTATCCGCATCTATAGCTTTCTCTGCTACTCCTTCCAGTGATCGGTATGCAGTGCATGTGTCCGTAGACATGACAGCTTGTCCATGGAAGTTCAACTACGGCGACCATCACGTTTCATCTCGCGATTCCCACGACGCCTCTCCAACCCACGGCACCACGCCCCCCGACGTGCGGCTCACCCCTCTCGGCCGCACCGCCCCTCTACCTTTGTGTGCATGACATGTGGGTCACCTAAAATGCGCCGAGCATCAAGTTTCTACCACAGCCACCCGCGATTCCCACGACGCCGCTCGAACCCATGAAACCACACATCCCCCGACATGCGGCTCACCCCTCTTGGCCCCACTGCCCCTCTGCCTACGGGAGCATTACATGTGGACTAGTCACCTATCGGGTCCACATGTTATTGACTCAAAGGTAGGTGTAGTAAGGCGCTGAAGCTCAGTCCCGACGGCCCTGAGAGGGAAATGTAACTCCTGCGCCAGGGCTTGTGGTGCTCCCGCAGCACGAACTCGTGCCAAACTCGAGATTTGTTTCTTTACTATACATGCACGCAACGATTAATGGACATTGTAATCTCAACATGTGATGGGGAGCTCTAAATTTGAATTTGAAACTTATAAAACGAAAAGATTCAAAACAAATAAACTGGGAGAGAGGGAGTATATCGTAGGATGTGTCCCATACAAAATAAGTCCCCTGGTTTGGGGGATGGCTATTCCGCGCGCGCTCGTTCCAACGCCCAATTTCGGACAACAGTCTAAACAAAGTCAAGTTTCTTTAAACAAATCTGGGTGAGGGTTAATTAAATGACGCAGCGGGCCCCCCACTAGTTGAAATCATGGGGCCAGAGAGATTTATGGTAGGAGACACTGGGCCCCATCAACTGATTTCACGGAGCCAGACTTTTAACTTGGTTCATCAATCCCACGTGGTGGGTCCTACTTCCTTCGTTGATGTTGCCGTAAGAAAAGATTCGCTTGTTGGAGTGATCGACCGCGAAAGAGTCTGGGCGCCTGGTTTGTCACCGCGAAGATGCGGTTAGAAAGGAGCACAACGTCTTCCTACTCGTACGGCAACAAATCGGCCGCAGACAGCATGGTCCGCCTTTGACCGCCATGTGCAAGGTTCGTGCTATCTTATTCAATCTCACCGTGGTTCCATCGTACCAATTCATGCGGTGCCCGTTGCATGGCTGATCCCAATGTTGGACAAAGGTTCTACGGGAACGGTGTCACCGTTGTAAATGTTGTGCAAATTGATGTTGGTACCCTCCCGTACATATGCAAGCCAATCTCCACTCGCACCGAGCCTAACCTGTGAAAAGTGGGCAGGGGGAGAATTAGGAAATGGACACGGAAGTAGTCTTTAGAATGCATTTACTACGTGATCAAACTCATCTTACCTGCTCATCGGAGGAAATCCGAGTGCCCCTCAACGTCGGCATCTCAAGGGGCGTCAACTTGCAACTACGGCCACGCCGCGCTGGAGAGACCCCCAAGGAAACATCCTCGTGCGTTCCACGGAACATCATGATGCATTTGTATGAGTAGTTTATCTTGTGAGAGAAAAGGATGAACGAGGGAAGGCCTCTAGAGATAGAGATGGACACTACTACTACCAATGTGCTGGCCCGTGCGTTGCAATGGATCCAAAGTAGTAGAATAATACTTGTTCACATGCTTGAAATATAAACACTCTAGTTTTGATATACATGTGTCAGCAGACATGACAGCTTGTCCATGGAAGTTGAACCACGGCGACCATCATGTTTCTTGTTTCTATCACTGCCACACCCACACACGATTCCCACGACGCCACTCCAACCCACGGCACGACGTCCCCCAACGTGGACATGGATCCTTTGACATGGCTATCACTGCCTTGCCCTGCCTTTCCTTCGCTGACAGGTGGGACCCACGCTTATGGGTCCCACATGTCAGTGACAGAATGGTAGGATTGTTCGCGTCAGGGGATCCTCATCCCCCCGACGTGCCCCTCATCCCTCTCGGCCCCACCGCTCCTCTGCCTTTGTGTGCATGACATGCGGGCCAGCTGAATGTGACACCCAAAATTTCATTTGGATTTTTCAAAAAAATTTATTTGACTTGAGGAAGGTGATTTAAATTTTTCCTTCAAAAGAACCCTCCCTTTCAAAATATTTTTATGGCAAGAGTTTTATTTGGTTTCACCCAAGACTTGATGTTGGTCTTGGAGGTTCTTTCTTTTGTTTGGACTCAAACCAAAAATGCTTTTCACTTGGGAAAAATGCCTTTTGGAAATTTCTTTGAAAATGCCCTAGGGTTTTTGGAATGGTGTCTTGCTCCTTTCAAAAATTCTCTCATGCCATGACCTTAGTGCAAATCCACTCTCCTAAACCGTCCCTCATCTTTGGATCATGATTTGCACCAAATCCAGCAAGTTGAACCTCCCCATATGATTATTTTCCATTTAAATCTTATCAAAACAATTTCTGTCTTCTATTCTAGCCCTTGGAGATTTACAAAGGAGCTACCATTTCTGTTTTGATTTTTGCCCCCAAACCAATTTCCCTTCCTAGTCCTTTGAACCCTCAACCAAGATCCATGAAGATCCACTGGTCTTCAGTTCAAATTTTTCAAACTATACTTGCTGCAAGTTTGGACCAGATTTGTCAAATTTGATGAAATTCATTCAAATCCTTCTCCTAAAATTCTGAGAAAAATCAGAAAGCCTCTGGGTGCATTGAGAGGTCACCTCACCAAGTCCCAGCTCCAGGAAAAATTTTCTTCACACCAAATCATTCTGTCGAACACCTGCAGAGCATTGTCAATGTCAAGTTCAGAGTTTCAGAAATACAGTTCAGTGATCTACTGTCGTTTTCTTCAGAACATGTTGTCGATCTCGACAGTGCCGCGTTGGCGCCTTGCTCCCCGTCTCCTCCCCCTTGTCCCTACACCGCACGAGCGCCTGGATGTTTGCGGGCGTCGGCGACGTGCTGGAGGAGGTGCGCCGCCCCGTGACCGACGCCAGCGGCGGCTTTGCGGCCGCCAGAGAGAGGCGCGGCGCAGACGGCGCCACCCAGCGCCGCCCAAGCCACCGGAGATCGCCGCGTGGCCTTCCACTCCCCAGTGCGCGCTGCCACCCTCGTCGTGAACCGCTGGGCGCGGAGCGCGCTCTGTGCCGCCGTCGTGCCCGTGCGGCCACCCCCCCGTGGACCGGCGCCATTACGCCAAGACCGACCGGGATTAGTGGGGGAACGACACCAGTACATCTCACTGATGCTGCCTGGCCACCTAATCTCCCGGCCAAGCAACTGCCTCGCCGTAATTGCTCGCCGGAGCAACCCCGTTCACGGCCACCCCCTCGATCCACCTATAAATAGAGGCCCCAAGCTTCAACTCGAACCCACACCACCTCTGCACTCCACCAAGACCCTGCCTAGCCACTGGAAGAGCCCCGAGGGAGTCTCCTTCCTCGACTCCGGCCGCCGCGACCCGCCACGGGATCCAGCTCGATTCGCTCCCATGCGTGCACCTCTGCCTCCCATCTCTTGCCAGTAGCTCTCTAGTGCATCCCTCCTTCTGACCCGCGCTTCAATTCGAAGTTTGCAGTACCCACTAGAGTTCTCCACCATCACCCGAGCCGCCGTCCGCCGGAGAAAGTGTCGCCGTCGACGTGGTGCTCTCCGACGCTCGATTCCACCACCCACCGACGCGGAAGGACACGCTGAAGCTCTTGGTACACTCCGATCTCCCTGTCTCGCCGTGGTTCGACGCCGGCGACCACCGCAGTCTTCGGGCGCCGGCGAACTTTTTAAACCTGACATGTGGACCCCCCCTGTCAGCCTCTATTCTCTTCTCCCTCGAAACGTTTTCTGTTGGCGCCTTCGGGCAAATATGTTTTCTCCTTGAGCTGGCGCGTTTCTTTCCGAAGCGTTTTCTGTTTTCTCAGTTAAGCCCCTCGAACTTTTCTGTTTCATTACAGATGAGTCCCTGGACAGAAACCCTTATAACTTTTTAATAAAAAGTGATTTTTGAGTGATTCTTTTCCTGACAGTCTTATAATTTTGTCTAGTTTTTTATGGGATTTATTTGGAAAAATTTTGGAACAACTTTTATGCACGCGTTGGTTTTCACGTTAGTATGCATTTTTCGCTATACCGTAGGTTCCGGGAGAGGTGACGGAGCCGCGAACTTCGCCGAGCTAGACTCCGACTTCTCTGAACCAGGCAAGAATGTTTGAACCTTTGATATGATAGGTGTTTTGCGTGTTTGCGTGAAAGGTTGTGCGTGGCATATGAGTATCGGTGAGTATCTCGTTGCTTGTGAGGCAACTACCCGTGTGTTCCAAAGTTGCGATGATCTCTGATGAGAGATGGCCTAATCATGTGGTGACATGAAGGGCAGCAAGGTGGTACTGTTGTAGCATGCCAGCCTTGCCGTCATCCGACACTTTCCGACGTTAACGTGGACGGAGTCACGTTATCGTTCTTCCCCCTTCCGTGCTACCACATGTTTTCTGCCAGAATGCGGTTTAGTAAGTTGGTAACCTCTTTCCGTGTACACACCAAACAGAGGGGCCGGGATGATGGTTCCATGGCCCTGGATTAAAGCCAGTCATCCGGTCAGGGGGCATGGGTGTTTCCGGTTGGGACCGAGAGGGGGGTACCCCTTAGAGCGCGCGTATAGAAATTTTGATCCCATGCTACGCGAGGTTGTAGCCTCCCCGTCTCAAGGTTTTTCTTGAACGTTGCCGAGGGTGATTCCTGGCTTCGGAATGTTGAATGGGTGTGTACTGGTTAGATGTGTTTCTTCCAAATTACCGTAAACGGAACTAGTCCCCGTGACTACTGAAATCCGTTGGCTGTGGTTAAAGTACAAACTCTGCAGAGTCAAATCCTTCCGAGTCATCGTATCCATGGTCCAGTAACGTGATCAGCGTATCCATGTCTATGTCGTAACCTCGTGGTATATTCTTCTTTCCGGTAAGCGAGCATGAGTAGTAAACTTGGCTGAACGTCACTCCTGTGGATGGACTAACCCTGTTGTTTGTCTCATGCCTGATTATTCTCTGTATATGATTTAAATTCATGAGCTACTAAGTTATGAATATAAGCCCTTTATGTGATGTCGCTCAGACGTCCGACTGTGGCATGTTTGTCTCTTAATTTCAATATAAGCCCTTTATGTGATGTCGCTCAGACGTCCGACTGTGGCATGTTTGTCTCTTATTTTCAATATAAGCCCTTTATGTGGTGTCGCCCCGACGCCCGACTGCGGCATTATTATTCCTGCAGTTTCCTCTCAAGGAGTCATTCAGACCCTCGTTTGGCACCGGCATTATTATTCCTGCAGTTAGACCCTCGTTTGGCACCAGTATTATTATTCTTGCAGTTTCCTCTCGAGGAGTCATTCAGACCCTCGTTTGGCACCCAGTATTTATTTTTGCGATTTCGGGAGGACTACCGCCCGACTTCTCTTTTATTTTCCCATGCATCTTTATCTCTATGACTGAGCGCACTTGTTAATCTATTCATATGCTTCATGTTTACATTTGTTATATCTTATGTCCGAACTGTCTTGCGAGTACTTTCATAGTACTCACCTGGCTTGTTGATTTGGCCAGACGTTGACGAAGGCGATCTCTTGGATGAAGAGTTTGATAGTGCGTCTGACGCCTAGAGGAGTCCCAGTCAGTCCTGTGCGATCCCGGATATTGGTCACTTGTATTATATACGCTTCCGCCACCCGCAATAAGTCTCCTCGAGCCTCACTCCGACGCTCGAGAGCTGTTAGTTTTCAAGAGTCTTATCACCCACTTCGTTGTGATATATCCACCACCGCTTTTATCGTGAGTTAGTAGTTATGCCACCCTATCCGCCGTTATGTTTCATCGGCGCGCTTGTAATAAATTGTTGAGCAGTCTCCGCTCAACCTTGTATTATATTCAGTACTCCTGGTATTTTTTCTTCTGTGACCAAGATATTGTCTACCAGTGAGAAGGAATTTTCTTTACTGGTCCGTAAAAGGGATTGGTCTCTCAATAAATATTTTATTGAAAAACCGGTCGTGACACTGAACTGCGGCGACCATCAACTTTCTACCATAGACACACCCAATTGGACGCGGTTTGCCTGCTCCGCTGCTGTGCTCCGATCCGTACTCCCGCACCATCGAATTTTCATCCAGCGGCTGTGACACATTTTTTCCCGGGCATCAATCCTCAGCTGGAGTACTTATGTACTACAGGTAGTACCCGCCGGTGTGGCCATCTACGCCTCATAATGCCCCGACGCCCAGCTGTGGCACCCTCGCCACGGCCACGCCACCACCGGCCGGTTCATCTCGAACGAGTGAGTCGCGAACCACGCCACCACCATGAGAATGACATGTGGGCCAGCCGCATTTAAGGTCCGCATGTCATTGACTCATAGGCCGGGCACTAAGCCACTGAAGTTCGGTCCCGTGGGCCCCGAGAGGGAAATGTAACTCCTGCAGCAGGCCTTGTGGTGCTCCCGCAGTACGAGCTCGTGCCAAAACTGGAATTTGTTTCTTACTACTACCAACTAGTACTAGTAAGGTACACGTGCATTGCACGCATGAGATTCTGGTGGTTTGTGCATTATGCTTCTACATGTGGAGCTTTCTGGATTCTAACATGTGGCAAAATCTGGTGGAATGTAAGGTTAGGCAAGTTTGATTAACTTAGGTGAGTGTTTGGTTCAAGCCACACCTTAGGCAAGCCACACTAAGGCCCCACATGACATACACACAAAAAATGTGGCAAGATTCCCTTAGGCTTGCCAACTTGTGGCTCTCAGTTTGAAGAACTAATAACTTTGCCTAAGCTTAGTTGTGGCAAAGTTAGTCATGAATTAAGTTCAACCATGGAGTCTTCTAGATTATACATGTAGCAGAATCTGGTGGATGATTTCCAACGGCCAGTAGTGCTCGGATTTGCCATCTTTGTACCGTCGGATTGGCTTCATCCAACGACCAACTTTCAAAGTTTTTCACACACTATATAGGGGGTATAGATATAGATGTGTCGGTCCGTTGCAATGGATCCAAAGTATATCTATTTAGTGGAGTGCACTCTAAACACATTATCTATTTATTTTTCTCTAACCTTCCGTAGCCATGCAACCAAGCCACATAAGCTTCATGGGTGCCCCCCACATCATATTATTAATACTATGTTGATTGAAAAAAAGATAGATCACCCAAAACAAGATCTTCCCATTTTTTGTTCCTACGATGTTGTGCCGTGCACATACCTACTAGTTGTATAGTGGTAGTACTAGTAATATAGTACTAGGAGTACAAACTTGGTACTAGTAGGAGTAGTACTAGTACGGAATGCTCCTACTCTATCAACGAGCCCCGTCTGACACCAAATTTCTTGGCTTCCGTGCTACAACTAGATCTTCCCCTCGTTTCTGTTTTCCAACCCGGCGACGGGCGGGGTGTCGGTTTTCTCAACGGCGGTCCCACATGAAAGTAAAAATGCTAGGCAACACGCCTTCCCTAAGCTATGTGTTGTGCCAGACGGGCCGTGTTGTACTCCCAATTCCCGGGCGTGTGGGGGTGCGACGCGAACACGGCAGGCCTTTTCCTTTTACCAGCAATGTGCCTGTGCGTTGCGACGGATCCAAAGTAGTAGAATAGTAGTATTTGTTCACAAACTTGAAAGAAATCACTATTGTTTTGATATACTCCTAATATATTACTCCCTCCGTACCTAAATATTTATCTTTTTTGAGATTTCAAATGGACTATCACATACGGATTATATAGACATATTCTAGTGTTTCTAGCAAGATGCCCGCGCGTTGCACGAAGTTGATGGAAAAGGTAAGCACAACTTATAAATTGACGGATGGAGTACTAGTTACAGTGATGCATATAATTAAGCAAAGGGATCGCACATGTCGGTATTGACTGGAACGAGGATGCAACAGCACAATAAGAATTAAGGCCACGATGATGCGATCGCAATGGTGGTTACAGAAGGCAAGAAGAAAGATGGATCCACGAACGTACGACCACCTCCTCCTCAACTTAGTGCGCCGGGCCACCGACCGGTGGCTAAGGAGCGGCGGCTTTTGTGGCGAGGTCGAGGTGCTTCTCAGCAAAGGCATCCGAGGCGTCCAGCCGGTTGAGGAAGGCCAACGTCGTAGCGTCCTCACTGGCCTTGTAGATACCTATGTACACGATTTGCTCGTACACGTGGATGTGTAGGTCGACGAATTCTTGCAGGGCGAGGCGCCTCGCGGCGAGCGCGACCTCCAGGTGGACATTCTTCGTGGCGTCGGCGGGCAGTCGCAGGGCCACCAGTGCTTGAAAGAGGTTCCGGCCATGGAGGCCGATTAGGGTGGCAGGCAATGAGGAGCCCGGGCGCGCGGGCTGGAGGAGTACGGCGATGTCGTCCGCGAGCTTCTTGAGGACGGTGAACTTGTTGCTGGTGGCAACGATCATCTGGTCCAACTGAGAGTCGTAGTTTGCATCGACGGCGGCCATCCACCAGCCGGTCTCCAACACCGTCTGGAGACGATCCTCGGCGCCATGCCGCAGGCCGGCGTCGTGGACCATCTGGCGCAGCCGCTGGCCGCTCACACGCATTGCCGCCATGGGTCTGGAGTGAGCTCTTTCGCGCTTAGTGTAGGTGCTTAGGCAAATGCTTAGGTGCGTACGATGTGGTAGATGCATTGGAATGGAGGGGCGCCTTTATATGAGGGCAATGAGGGAAAACTGCGTTGCATTCACATCGTGCAGCCTCTTTTCCCGGACCTCCTCCCATTACTTCCCTCATGCATTAATTGAAGGAGGATGCATTGGCCGTTCAACATATCGGGAACCGCTACTCCCTCCCTTGTCTGCATTAAAGCCGTATCGGGAACTGCGCCGCCCGCTGTCAAATCGAATACTCCCTCCATCTAGGTGAGTATCAAGCCATCTTACGAAAACCAAATAGTAAACACATAGGCATGGTGCATTAACTCTCACGTTGTTTCTTATTTTTTGACATAAATAGAGGAATCAACCAAGAAGAGATGTGGGGCTTGTATGCTTTTAATGACTTGAGACTATCAAACATGACATGCAGTGGTCAGTTCGTTGCACAAGAACAAATACAACCCACGTCAGCACACACGCATCTTATATAGCATCACATCCAATGGCTATAAAAGATGAATGAGACCAAATTATATCTCATCTAGATGAGTTCTAGCAAAACTGTATTAATAATACTTAGTACTCCTGCGCCATGTATCATATATTAGTATCATGTAGTACTTTATTTATTGCCAGGTATGACACATAGTACTCAAATCTCTCTATTTCTTCATTTACTTCTATGACACCTCATCAAAATTGCTAAGGCTAGTACCATTACAACCAGCCTTAGCAAATACTAAACATTAAGTTCTCTCATTTTCCTCTCCACCTTGGTCACCTAGACGGAGGGAGTATACTGCGCGGGCTTTTCCTGCCCGGTAGGCGGGGCAGTTCCGCCTAGTCGGTTCGAAAGAGACGCGAGAAGACAAGGGAGTAGGCTGCTGCAAACGTAGGGCTGTGTGATTTGACAGCGAGTTACTATTGGACAGGTGGAGCCCCATGATTTGACTTGCCATTATCATTTTAACTGTGGCGCTACGACCGGCATGAGTCTCCCGATTCCTGACCACCTCCATACAGGTGCCTCTCCCAATGCTCCACCATGTAGTAGAGGCTGGCTCTTGCATGAGAGCCCACTTATCCACTTTTTCCTTGCCTCTCTTTCCTCCACATATGCAAAAATGCCATGTAAAGCGCACTATTGTACTTACCTGCTCCTACAGGTGCTTAAGCTTGCCACATAGGCATAAAGTCTGATGTGGCAAGTTAATCAAGAAGAGAGAGACTAGTTTGGTGACCCAAGGAAGAAACGGTGCTAAGCGCGTGTACCTAGGTGAAAAGACAATTTTGAGTCTATAGCTAATTAAATGAAGCAAACTTAGCAACACCATTTCATTGGAAGAGGTCACTCCTTGGCAAATGCAATAAATACTAGTACTCCCTTTGTCCCATAATATAAGAATGTTTTTGGCACTACACTAGTGTCAAAAACGTTCTTATATTATGGGACGGAGGGAGTACGAAGAAAGAGATAGAGAGAAGTAAAAAATACACTTATAGCCAACCTTATAGCCAAAACCTTGTTGTAGTATGAGTGACTAAGTGATGACTATGTATGACATGCCAACATCAGATAGCCTAACACACCATGTTAAATCTCCAAGGGCGCGACCGCACGAGCGACGCTACGGTCGTGGTAGGCCCAACCACGATACAGGCTGCTGGCAGCCCTTGGATCTGAGATCAAACGGTCGCATGCTAAGTTGTTGAAAATTTGCAGAATAACCCTCCAGGATAGGATATTCACCCATAGGGCTAGAATCACGCCAAGCAACCATTTGACCTCAGATCCAAGGGCTCTCGGAAGCCCGTATCATGGGAGAATGGAAAGCCACTACCCTGCCTTTCGCACGCTGGCAGTTCGCTCCTACTCGTCCCCGCACGTCCTTCAATACTACGGCGGTTCGCTCCTAGTCGTCTCGTCCATTCACATTACGGTAGTTCCACTAATCCTAACCCTCCTCCCAAATCCATGGCATCCCAAATCTCCCCGATCGGCGGTGAGTACAAGGTTAGAACCGTCACCGGCGATGAGTTCGACGTCATCTACACCCGTTCTTCCGCGACGGTGAAAGGATTCCTTTCTTGCTTCAGACGCATGTTCGAAGACTCAATTGATGAGTGGGTCGCTGGGCTAGATGTTGAGTACACCACAGTCCTGGGACAAGAGAAGGATCTAAAGGACGAAGAGAGGAAGAAGCCCGCCGTGATCCAGGTTTGCGTGCATGACTTATGCTTGGTCTACCACATATGCCATGCCGACGTTGAGTGCCAGGATTTTAAGGACTTCCTCGAGAGCAACCTAGTCAAATTTGTTATTGTAGACTTTGGTGACGACAAAGAAGTCCTGCGTCGGATAGGCCTCGTTGTAGGCAACACCTTCGACCTCCAGAAGAATCGGCTGGTGTCCTCTCGTCGGCCTTCAATGCGGACCCTGGCAGGAGCCATGGTTCATCCTTCGTACGGTAAACGGGAGAAACCTCCATACACGTTTCATTGTCATGCATGGCAGCGGAATGTACTAGATATAGACCACATCCACTACGCTGCAATGGATGGCTACCTTTGCTTCAATATCTACAAGGGTTGGATGAAGAGCAACAGCCAAGTGTGCGGTTCAAGCAAAGAAGTATCGGCCAAGAGGAAGAGGGACAAGGACGAAGTCAAGGACGTGGACGAGGACTCTGAGTAAGGTGGCAGTGTCGTTGCTCATGGTGGTTCTAATGCAGTGTCTACCGGAATAGTTGCAAAGTTTAATTTCAGGTGTGCTTAATTTAATTTGAGGGTTGTGTTGTGCTGAGCCCCCAGCAGAACTATGTTATGTTTCTTCTTGTTACTTTAACTCTTCAGTACGTACATACTAGTATTTCTTACATTTCATCTTTTAGTTGGTATAGTACTACCACTCGTTTCTTCACATTATATACGTACAATATATATGGCCAACATAATATAGCCAGCAGTTTAGTTGTCAAAGAATTTCAGGGTGCTTAGTTTTGTCAAAGAATTCCAGGGTGCTTAGTTTTATTTGAGGGGTGGGTTGTGCACTTGTGCTGGACACCATTATTGTGACAAGCCTTTTTAATAGTACTATATGCATAATTTGGCGACGAGCGCTCTCTATATGTACCACCTTTTTTTTAATTTCAAGTTTTGCTCCATGGCGCAATCCATCGATACTACTACTGTACAAAATTGGAGTATATACATTTTTTAAAGGCTAGAGGGCGGGGCAGTCTAGCTCGGTCGGTTTCACGAGAGGCGAGGGCCTTTGTGATTTGACGGCTCATTACTGCTGTCAAATCAAATAGTACTGCGCCGCCCGCTGCACGCCCGGCGCTTCCATTAAGCCCCTCCGTTAAACCCGCATGCAAACCGAGAATCCTACTCCTGCCACACGTCCGTTCATGAGCGGGCCGGAATTAAACGCAACACCGGCCGAGCTCCTCCCGTCCGCCCTCAGTTTAAACGAGGCCAGACACCGGCCAAGCTCCTACCGTCTACCCTCTATTTACACGAGGTCAGACAGACAGCGGGCAAGAATCGCACCCCTCCGCCGCTCCCCCATCTCCTCCTTCACCATTTTCTCCACTCTTCCGATGGCTTCCGATGAGCCATTCTCCGGCATATTACCCGGCTGGGTGGCCCGCCGAGCCCTCCGGATACGGGCGAGGCCGCTCGGTGCTTCACCAACCTCGCTTGGCCCGACGGAGCCAGTTGCTGCCCCAAGAAGGCGCGTGGTTCAGCAACTCGCCGCTCCAGTTCAGCTCGATGAGGAGTAACGAGTTGCTCCACGCCGGCACGACGGCTAGCACGCCGGTACGGGCGCCGTCGCTGCCGCGTCGTACCGCGCCACCAGTGTCTGCGGTGGCCGCGCCTCCCGTTTCTGTGGGCGCGCCTCCTGTGCCTGCGGCAGCGCCATGCAGGCAGAGACAGAAGCCGAGTGCGTGGAGAGCGACGAGTTGGTGGCCAGCTTCTCCGTGTCTGCCGCCATCATCGAGGAGAAGTAGAACACGGGAGGCTGCCGCCACTTGGGACCCATGAAGGCCACCGCCGAGGCGACGACCGCGGATTCAGGTGGTTTCTTTGCTGCTTCATCTCTTCCGAGGACCTTCGTCGACCCCGCAAGTGTCTGACGGACATGAGGAAGACAAAGGGATCCGCGGGCGGCCATTTAGAACTAAAATAAGTCTAGATACATCCATTTCTAGGACAAGTATTTCCGGACGGAGGGAGTATTAATTATACAAGAGAGCCGGATTGGCACCTCTTAGTTCATGTAAATGTAATCAAATCCATCATGTTTATATGAAGATCCGGCTTTTTTATACAAAATCCTTCATGCTTATATGAAATCAGTCCGTGTTTGCACGAATTTCATCTGGTTGGTTAGAGTTGTAAAAATGTATGCCGCTGGCGTTTGATGTCGTCCTCCGGTTAAGGAAGCGGGAGGAAATTTGCTGGCTGCCGTTGGAGATGCTCTTTATGCTGGAAATAATAGAGTGACATCCAATCCATTTGAGTTAATTGCCTGTATGATTGTCCCTCTATAAAAAGTTAATTGCATGTACAGTGTACACGTGACTTGCAGGGTGGCCACAGCTTCGTACAGAAAGTTAAAAAGAAACAAGTCCATCCTTAGTCTTGTATTCTAAGTACTCTGTGGGTTCCACTGTCAGTACAGTAGCGAAAGAAGTATATATTAAATAAGTAGAGTAATATATAATATAAAAATATGAAGTTAAAAGACAGAATTCGAACTCATGTCATCGCGTTGGGAGCATCCGGCGCTAACCAGCCCAGCACATTATTGTTGTAGACCATGCTGGAGATATATCTCCATGTCTACTCTTATATATACTCCATTCGTTCCTAAATATTTGTCTTTTTCAGATATCAAATGGACTACCACATACAGATGTGTATGTAGACATATTTTAGAGTGTAGATTCACTCATTTTGCTCCGTATGTCTTTTCAGGAAGGGGTCAGATTTGTCCTTGATTTATTTATGAGGTATCCAGATGGCACTGCACTGCCAAGAAAAGAGGGTAACATCAAAATTATGGACTACTTTTTTGAGTATGTTGGTAAGGTCCAGTCATAGTCACTTGTTGAAATCTCTAAAAAGACAAATACTCCCTCCGTCCGGAAGTACTTGTCATCAAAATGGATAAAAGGAAATGTATCTAGACGTATTTTAGTTTTAGATACATCTCTTTTTATCCATTTTGATGACAAGTATTTTCGGACGGAGGGAGTAGAAAACAGAGTTGGTTATGATGGTGTGCGTGCCATCCTGCAATATAGGCCGTCGGATTTATATCTAACGGATAGGAAAGAAACTATGGCAATTTTGCAAAAATATACCCACACCTCTCTCCACGTTCGCCAATAAGGCCTTCCCTCGTTCAACCTTTTCTCTCACAAGATAAACTACTCATACAGATGCATCTTGATGTTAATGCAACGCACGGGCAGCTAGCTAATTTCGTTTAAAATAGTTGCTGCGATAATTGGGTTGAAGTGATATATTTTATGTCTGCCCCGAATGATTTCAGATTCACTAGTAGTAACAAAGAAAAGGTTGCCTTGTTAATTAACAGAAAACAGGATGAAAACTATCACATGAGGCCGGTAAAAACAAGGCACACTGGGTTCAGCGTCATCGTCACTACAGCTATGCGCGCGCGAGAAGTCTACATATCGAGGGGGCTACCGAGCGAGGCACCGAGACACAATATTTGAGAGAGAAACCAATTGATAGATTATGATCAGATCGAGTTGTCAGCCTTCTGCTGTCATTGTTGGGGGGAGGGAGAGAAAGACGTATCGAGAGTGTGCGCGGTAGGCACAGAGGCACAACTAGCGAGTGTGTGTGTGTATTTGAAAGAGGATTAGATAGATTATTATCAAGATCGATGTGCCACCCTACTCCTTCGGTGCCGAGTAGTGTGTGTGTGTGTATGTTTGAGAGAGAAGCCAGTCGATAGATTAGTATCAAGATCGAGGTGTCACCCTACTCCTTCGGTGTTGGGAAGTGTGGGTGTGTGTGGGGGGGGGGGGGCAGTGACACTCACATATCTCTACTCTTATAAAAAACAGAGTTGGTGATGATGGTGTTCCTGCCATCCTGCAATATAGGCCATCCGATTTATATCCGACGGACAGGAAGGAAACTATGGCAATTTTGCAAAAAGATACCCACACCCCTCGCCGCATTTGCAAATAAGGCATTCCCTTGTTCATCCTTTTCTCCCACAAGATAAACTTCTCATACAAATGCATCTTGATGTTCCGTGCAACGCATGGGCATCTTGCTAGTAGGGAGAAGGAGTTTGTGTGACACATATCTAGCTATATTAAGGGATAGGTAGATAGCATATGTGTGAGAGACATTATTATACTTTGAGACATTAGTGGCTGTGGGTGGGAGGAATTAAAGGGGTGGGCGTGTTAGACATAGAGAGCGTGTGTGTTTCTGTGTGAGAGACTTGTAGGATGGGGTAGAAAGACGAATTTAACCCTGACGGAGGGAGAGAAATACATGAAGTGTGCGTGTGTGATTCCGATGCCCACAGGGAAATGAGATATGTATGCGTGTGAGAGAGATTGCACAATTCATTCACGTATCACTATCTAGCGATCGTGGACGTGCATCGCTTGAACATAAGTCAATATCTACTTCGTATCGTGGCCAAAGGTACAATATCGATTCAACACTATAAAGATTGGACACTCACATATCACATTTTTTCTATTTAAATAAACCTTTTCAGTTGTGCATGCCAAATTTACAGTGATGTTTCTTCAAACAACCAATGTAGCTATCATCTATATGCACCATTGTTACTCTTGCATTCAAATTCATTAGTCTTGGATGATTTAAGTTTCTATTTTGAAGTAATATATGTAATATTCATATATGAATTCAACGGGTACGCAATTTATGAAATGGAGGCTATGTAATCATATGAGGTAACACTTTTAAGTAGCTGACTACAATATCCATTTCTTTTTGTGCGCCTCTACACTAACACGTCAATGCATTATGTTTAAAGTAAATAACCAATGGGACTAAATTATCTATTTACACGAGAAATACATAGGCTGAGCGTTTGATCCCTTTTTTTGTGAACGCGCCACTACACCCGTATGATTGGCCACGCCCGTGTGAACGTCCAAGTTATCGGCGTATCATCCCGAGTTATTGTCTTTTTTTCTGGGGTGGACTTCACACCATTTATTAACTGCTGACGCGTGCCCCGTGTACACAGTCTAGCATGACCTTCCCGCTAGCACGGTCCAAAATTAGTTGAAACTGGATATGAACGATCCCGCGGGCGGCAAAATCTCCCGCCTCCTTCTAAAATTTCCGCCACCTTAGTCTTTAGCATGCGAAATCCCCCTTTTGTCCTTGGTGCACGGAGACCAACAGTTACAATACCGCCCTCATCTACATGATAGGTCGGGGCTGCTTTGGTAACTTCTGGTTCCCCCACTACACGGCACCCCCATTTCCTCTCCCCTCCCGCAAAAACGACTAACTCCACAGCACCAGAGCATCTTACATCACGCCGTCCGTACTTCATCGCCCTTTCTCCCCTCCCCTCTCGAAACCCTAGACTGCTCATCCACCGGCGTACCATAGCCCATTCACTGCCAGCGGCGTCCACCTCGCCGGATCTGCTTCTGCGGCCGCATCTACCCCTCGCACCTCCCCTAGAAACAAGTAGACTGCTCATCCACCACTGTACCACAGCCCATTTAGTGCCGGCCTTGTCCACGGCGCCGGATCTGCTTCGCCGGTACTCTCGTCAACCGCCGCGCATCTGCAGCGGCTCATTCGTACTCCCCACTGGAGATGCTTCGTCCACACCCCCCGAAGCTGCCCCACCGACGCCCCCGTCGATGGCCTCTGATCCTCTTCGCCGACACCTTCCTCAACCCTACCGGAGCCGCTTCGCCGACACCTTCCTCAACCCTACCGGAGCCGCTTCGCCGACACCATCGTCAACCCTACCGGAGTAGCTTCGCCTATACCATTGTCAACCCTACCGGGGCTGCTTTGCCAACTCACAAGTCCATGGCCTCAGATCCGCTTCCTCGCACCCTCATCCAACCTAACGGAGCAGCTTCTGAAGTCCCGTCCACGGCCGCAGATCCGCATCGTCGACACCACCCTTAACCCAACAACCGAAGCAGCTTCTGACGCCCCGTCCACGGCCGCAGATCCGC
>NC_057802.1:525132523-525140703 GCF_018294505.1 Triticum aestivum
ATCCTTAACCCAACCACCGGAGCAGCTTCACCTACGCCCTCGTCCACGGCCACAGATCCGCTTTGCCCACACCGTAGTCCACCCTACCGGAGCCGCTCCACAAACACCCTACTCAACGGTTCTAGATCTCCTTACCGGACCCTGACAGCCAGCGCAGCGTCATCATCCTCGACGTTTCTAACCTGATTCCCACCGTCTGGAGAGATGCCAAGCACCCGCCACGGCCTAGGTACTTGTCACCTTTAAACCCGTCCAGCATCACCTGCCTGATGTACTTCAAATATACTAACCGGTCGCTGTTACCTGTTATGTAGCTGGCAAAAACTACAAGGATGATGTTTCTTCTAGATCTAACAGCTTGGCCAACCAAGATCCTGGACTGAGGCATTGCTATGATCTTGTAAGCGCGTCTCTCTCTCTTGTATTGTTCTATGCCTGCCAGCGTGCTTTGCTAGGATTTTCGACCAGTAATCCCTTTGTGCAGACAATGATTTCTACTACTGGCTGCTAAATTAGATATGTAGATGTCATACATGATACTACCTCGTACCTCCGTTCCTAAATATAAGTCTTTCTAGATATTCCACTATAGGCTAGATACGGAGCAAAATGAGTGAATCTACACTTGAAAATGCATCTATATACATCTGTATGTGGTCCATACTGGAATCTCTACAAAGGCATATATTTAGGAACAAGGGCAGTACATTACACAAAATCGTAGGTGGCATGTAGGAATTCCAGTGCACTACATTAGGCTCCCTTAGAGTGCCTGCTAGTCCAGCATACAGAGTCTGGCTAGTTTATGGTACGCACAGAATCGTTAATTGGTGGTTTAAATATGCGCAAGGGATATGCAATGTAGTATCATGTAGAGATGTCTGAAATTAGCCGTGTCAACTTGCAGATAGGGTTACACAATGAAAAAGTACAAGATGTATGTGGAAATTTCATGGAACATCGCAAAAAAAAGAGGCAGCGGTGAGCCTATACAGTGTGCTATGGTACGTCACTCCTCCATTGCAATCATCGTGACATGTTATTTGTATGCCAGTTCTATTAGCCAAGTTTCTTAGGGACAGTTATTACGAGTTATCCTAAGAAAATAAGCACCTGTGAATATAAGCTCCATGTAATAAGCCAACTAGTTCTTTTCATTGCGTTTTCAGCTTATCTTTGGTATGATCAGTGGAAAGTCTATATTGCATTATATTTTTTTCATTTTGCTGCCCATATGGAAATTAATTTGACTTGCAAACATCACAAATTGAACCCAGTGCAGTAATTAATATGATAGGAAAACAGACCATCACTATTTTCTCAAAATGCAAATACAAAGATACCATCTACTTGGCACAATCTACTTTGGTCAATGTTTTCCATAGAGATCCCATTGCCTAATTTAAACGAAGAACGCATGACCCACATTTAAATGAAGAACAATTATTTATTGAAATTTGATGGTCCAAGTGGCTGGTTATTATCGTATAGCAGCACCACCTAAAAGCATCATATAGCAGCAGCAGCTCATAGCAACTCATCATACATCAGCAGCAGTCTGCAATTCATCATATACCAGGAGCAGCTCATAGCAATTCATCATATAGCAGCAGCAGGAGCAGCTCATAGCAATTCATCATATAGCAGCAACAGGAGCAGCTTGTAGCAACTCATCATATAGCACCAGCAGCAGCAGCTCATAGCAATTCATCATATAGCAGCAGCAGCAGCTCATAGCAACTCATCATACAGCAGCAGCAGCTCATAGCAATTCATCATATAGCAGCAGCAGGAGCAGCTCATAGCAATGCATCATATAGCAGCAGCAGAAGCAGCTCATAGCAATTCATCGTATAGTGGATCAGAATGAAAATTTGGCAAAAAATCAGAGGAGATCCTCACCTTGTTGGATGAGCTCATCCTTCAACAGCACCTCAAGGCCATGGCCTGGGAGGAGGGGAGGGGGAATAAGGTGCCTTTTGCCGCAGTGTGGCATCAGCCGTAGTTGTGCAGCGCCCGCCGGAGTAGTGCGTTGGACGAACCACAGTGGAGCAGCTGCTGGAGACCATGAGAATGAGGGGCGGCGCCAGAGGGAGGAGCAGCCAAGGAGATTTGCCCCTACCTGCCGGCCATGTAGCCTAGCTGGACATAGCATCGTCGAGGACCAGGCCAGATGGGACCAGTGGCGACAGCTCGCTGGAGGAACCCTAGTGCTGCAGGCAGGGGATCGAGGTAGAGGGAAAGGGGAGAGGAGATGCAAGCGGGCAGGGCAATGAATGCTTGCGTGTTTGTTTTTACTTGAGGGTCAGGTGTGACACGGGCGTCAGCAGTTGCATTTTGAGTGTAATATAGGCAGACAACAGAGTCATTTCACTATTCCCCTTCCCTTCAATTTTTAGTGAGGTTCTACTCGAAACACCCCCCTCCAAAGCGAAATTAGTTAAGCCCAAGCCCATAACTCAAAAATGACTTCTTTACATCTTTTATGGCTTATTTTGACAATATGCCCTGAAAAGGCGGAATCGAACTGGCCCTTAACCTGCAATTCAATTGTGCGTGCAATGATGAAGCACTCCTGCCTGCTATCTGTACATTTAGGCATCATCATACATGGCATAACCTAATACATGTGCATTCCATTGTAGAATCTGGAATATGCAATGTTTATGTTAGTTCATACATTGCACATGATGTTTAAATGCCCCTTAAATCTGGTCAGTCAAGTGATGGTCTTTAAGCCTCCTTCTTTTCTTCTTTTCTTGATATGTAAGATTTGCTCACACATCTGTTCAATTGCTTGTTTGCATCAGCCAGCCATACTAGGACTATTTGCTTTGATTATTTGCTGTTCTTAACCTAACACTCTAACAGAGCTTGTCAACGATTTAAACACTAAGGGCTGCTGTAGTGGGGCCTTGTCTAACTCATAGGTGACATAAAGGTTTGGCTGTACACTACAGTAGGCTCTCCAAGAGTACCTGGAGATCCAGTTCGAAGGTATGCCTAGTTTTTACATAGTGTAGACATAGTAAATGCTCATTTCATTGTGTGCAAGTGCAAGAGATGCGGCATGTTTCATTATGTGGTGTTGTTTTGTTATAATCTCATCCTTTTGTATTCACAGACTGGAAAGTATGCATATTTATCTTCCAAGGAGACGAGTAACTAGTTTGTGTCACCTTGCAGAGGGGGTGCAATGAAGATAAGATTGAGGATTTCCAAGTACAAGATGTTAGGAAGGAGCCTTCCAAGAGAAGTAGGAGCTGCGCTGAGCCTCTTCAACCTGCTAAGGTAAGTCACTGTATGCAACTCAACAGTTCAATTCCTTGTTTGTTTCAGGCATAGTTAATTTTCTCTTTTCAATTGCTTTATTTGTCCTCAGTTAATGAGATGCCCAAACAATCATGCCTGATGTTCACTACTTGTATCACTATTAGTTGACATAATTAAAGGCCTTACCATTTAATTACTCTGCCGAAGTGTGCCTGAAGCTTTGAATTCTATTAACCAACTATTATTGCATGAGGCTCACAATCTAGTTTATACTACGCTAATGATTGCATAGTTTTGCCTGCTGTAGTATGTTTGTATGAAACCCTCTGCTATTCATTATGCTCCCTAAGACTTTAATTGAGGCACAGAATGGCCAACTGCTTGCTTACTTATACGCAACGTGCTGTCTAAATTTGTAACTTGTCTGTGTTTTCGATTGGGCCCCAACATCATGCTCCTCTGGTGAGTAAGAGGGATTTCTGTATGCAGGCTGCACAGACTATCTTTTTTATAATTTTTAAAATATCACCTGCTTATGCTTCATGACGTGTAACATTTTTTTTGAAAGTGACGTGTAACATTATTGTTAGTCCTGTTTTGCCATGTAGTACAAAATAGTGTCTTGTTCACTTCACTGTTGTAACTATATTTTTGCCCTAGTCATGTGTACTTACAGAAACATTTCAGGATGAAGTGACATCAACACAAAGATCTGCGAGCAGTGCGGCATGGCCGTTACCGAATGATTATGGATTGGAATTGGAATGTGCTGATGTTCTCGAGCATCAACTAGAGGTGGCAAGACAATGTGTGCATGATTGTCAACGTATAATCAACAAGTTGAGACTGGACATGCAGGTATTAGATGCAGGAGTCAAAAAAATGAAACAATACACTGAGGTAACCATGAAGGAATTGGAGATTTTGCAGACTGAAATTTGTGCTATCTGAATCCGGCCAATCCTATTTTCTGAAGAGATTATAGTTCAAATGGAGTTAAGTTGATGTGCACCCATGATGTATTGGCTGTATTTGCCCAGTGTATGTAATTTGATGTTTGTGTGTGCTTTATTATCACCTGTGCCGAACCATAATGCCCAGTGGGTATAATCGGCTGTAATTTCTTTATTGTATAGTGTAGGATTATTCTACCTTTCTATGCCTTGATCAATTTGTTGTATAGTGTATGCTTTTTAGAGGTGATAGTATTGAGTAGGATAATTCTTTGAATATGCTATATCGTTCAAACGGGGGCCAACTCGCCCGACAATGGCCCTTCACGGGCCGTCGGATCCATGGGCCTTCTACGTCTCGTAGGATCCATGGGCCTTCTAGTCTCGTAGGATCCATGGGCCTTCTACGTCTCGTAGGATCCATGGGCCTTGTACGTCTCGTAGGATCCATGGGCCTTCTACATCTCGTAGGATCCATGGGCCTTCTACGTCTCCTAGGATCCACGGGCCGCCGGCTCATTTATGGGTCTTGTACGGGCCTTTAATGGGCCGTAGACGGGCCTTTAATGGAAATCGTACGTTTTATGGGCTGACCATAACGGGCCGTTAATAGGCCGTATTTGGTGATGCTATGAAAATGGCCCAACAGACTAACGGTCCACAAATGGGCCGACTGTAACGACGGGCTGAATTTGGCCCACAAGCAGAAAATGACAGTAACGGGCCGTAAGTAACCGAATGCTGCAAATGAGCCCAAGAATAAATGGGCCCTCAGAAGGCCGAAAGTTAACTTGGGCTGGAAACGGCCCAACGGAATAACGGGCCGTTAATGGGTATAAAGTGATACACTCTTCATTACGGGCCAGTTTCACCATGGGCCGTTAATGGGTGTAAAGTAATACACTGTTCATTACGGGCCAGTTTCAGCACGGGCCGCTAATGGGCCAAGAGTTACAAAGGGCCTCATATGGGCCGAAAGACGTCATGGGCTATACATGGGCCAGAAGTGAAAACGGGCTGGAATCATATTGGATGGCCCAGATGACGCTACTGGGCCTAATTCGGATAGGGCGTAACGGGCCTTGGGTTAGCGGGCTGTAAATGGGCTATATGCGAACAGGCCGTTAACAGGCTTTCCATGGGCCGGCCCGCCAGCTTTTGACCAACTCAAACGGG
The DNA here is from genome assembly GCF_018294505.1 of Triticum aestivum. Classification (NCBI taxonomy): domain Eukaryota; kingdom Viridiplantae; phylum Streptophyta; class Magnoliopsida; order Poales; family Poaceae; genus Triticum; species Triticum aestivum. The sequence continues at coordinate 525,137,926 of NC_057802.1, forward strand.
CCGGCCTTTTCACAGGAATGGGCCACTGTTGGGTCGTGCCACGTGTTTCCTCTAGCCAATGATGATTTTACACATGCAAAATCCCCATTGGTCGGGGCTGTTAACGGGTTATCGGATCCAAAACCCGACCCGATAGCTTAACGGCGTTCCGTTACGGTGGATGCCACGTGTCCGTCACCCTTGACGAAAGCACTTCTGTGACGCGCGATTTATCGTCATGGAAGTGGACACTTTCGTGATGATAATTTTGGTAATGTCATGGAACACTTCTACGACAGCACAGGTATGACTATCTTGATTCTGTCATAAATTTGTCATGGATGTACATGCATGACAAAAAACGCGACCTACTGTGACAAACACGTATCATCACGGAAGTGTATTTTTTTGTAGTGGCACCTTGATGCTAGATGTCTCGCTTGTTGGCAAAAGGATGAACAAAGCTCACGTAAAAAAATAGAGTGGAAGAACATAGATTCCGGACGACCGAGAAGGAGCAAGGAACCTCGTCGTGGAGCGTCTGCACTCATAATATTTAATATTATTCAGCGATATAAAATTAACCAATCATCTCCACAGTGGACTGGAAGAGTACGAAACACGGCAGCCCAGTGTAGTTAGATCATACTAGTACATGGCTAACCCACGCTATCACCATATTTCTTGGGCTTCCGTGCGACACCTATCTCTAGTAATCCAGCAGCCTGTATCGCTTCTCCCTCCTCGTCCCTATCAAAGTGCGGCGGGCTGGCGTTTCTGCCGTCTATTGAGGTCGGTTAACTATCACATGTTAGCGACATGCCAAGAGCATTATAAAAAAATCCTTTCACATTCCGTTTTCAAAAAGAAAAAAATCCTTTCACGTACGAATTTGCCTGTATGCTTTGAGCAACTTGCATGTCCTATACTGCTCCTGTTTGATACTCTAACTTAGCTAGAGGTTAGACTAACTCATGACTAACCCTGAACTAACTGTAGCCAAAGAGGTGTTTGGGTGACAGGGTTAGATTGACAATAAATGCACTTCATGGAGAGATAAAGTGATTTTTCAGTGGTCCCAATGAGAACTATCTCCAGTTAGCACCTCTTGGGTGGGATAGTTTTTTTGGTGGGTTCGGTGCAACTTGCTCCAATTTAAACCCTCATGCTTGGATACTTTAGGGCTATTTGAGCCCCAACTAGCTCAAACTAACTCTACCCCATGGATCCAAACATGGCCTATGGCCAGTCTCGACATGGAGCAGTCGCGTGCACCGGGAAGCGGCGCTCTCTCGGCCGTCGCGCCACTTCAAAGCCGGCGCCAGTGAGAGGTCGCGTCCGCTCTGGCCGGGCATTAATGCGGCACTGACGCTCCAGGGCGACGCTGACCGTTTCACGCGGGAAGCGCGCGCTGGCAAGGGAGTATAGGTTTTGAACCGTTTCACGTGTAGTACTGGTAGTTTGCAAAACTACTCAATTATTGCACTCAGTTTCCTAAGAAATTGTGGTAAAAAAGTTACTCCACAGCCCGCTTCCCTTCTCCTTCCTCTTCCACCGCCCGCGCACGTCCGCGGGAAGCAACCGGTCAACCCTTATATAGGAGTGCTAGCACAAAAAGATGCATGCATGACCACTAAAATTTCCATATTAAAGCGCCGCTCCGGCGGGAGTATGGCGTATGTTGTTACCTTCGGCCGGCCCATGGCTACCGGGCGACGGCGACCAGAGGAGAGGCGGCGGGAGGGGAATGAATGCAGCTACTGTTTGGGTTCGCCTTCCGGCTTAAATAAATGCGCAGCATCACGTGTACCCGCGGGTGCACAAATTGTAACATACGTGTCTGCTTAAGTGGGCGTCACGTAACTGGTGTGTGTGTGTGAGAGAGATTCTGAGAGACAGAGTGCATTTGTGCGACTCTACTCTTCGGACATGTACTCAACCTTTTGCATCGGGATATAAGTATAATGGTATTTGCTTTAGCTAGTGATTTACGTGGCCATGTTAACATGGTTGTGTCAAAAAAATGTCACTTCCTGCTCGTGATTTGCGTTATATAATTACAAGCAAGATTCTCGTGCATTGCACGGAACATCAATATGCATTTTTTATAGAACACCTGTTGTGATTGACCCATGCAGGAGTAATCCCATGTGTAAAAACTAATGATATCTCGAGAATTTTATCGGAAAACTGGTATCTCGAGAATGTCATTGAAAAAATGAAAGATGAGAGATAAGGCGAGGAGGAGTGGAGCGTGGTGGTGACTGGTGGTCAGAATGGGCGGAGGCATGGGGATGGACGGCGCCGGCAGGCGGCAGCGGCCACCATGCATGCTAGATTGTTCTAGAGACTTATTCCTTTTTTAATTGCTGAGCAATGAGGTTGCGGGAGATAATGATGTGGAGAGAGGTGCGGGTATCTTTTGTAAAATTATCATAGTTTGCTTTCTATCCTCAGATATAAATCATACGGTCTGTATTACAAGATGGCAGGCACACCATCACCGCCAACTCGTTTTTTTATAAGGGTACAGATGATAAGTTTGCTGACTACTAAAGTATAGTGGAATTTGTCCATGTTATATAAGTAAATAAAGGTGATTGTTTATCATACGGGTAAGGTTGGATGAAGGGTGGTAGGAACAAATGCTCCGCCTAGAGCATGTGTGTGTGAGATGGAGTCTTAGTGTGTGTGTGGGGTGTGTGTGTGAGAGAGAGAGAGAGGAGAGAGAGAGAGATGGAGTCTTAGTTTGTGTGTGTGTGAGAGAGAGAGAGAGATGGAGTCTTAGTTTGTGTGTAT
>NC_057802.1:525141377-525223237 GCF_018294505.1 Triticum aestivum
GGGGATATAGAGGAAGAGTGAGAGGCGGGGGGGGGGGTAGCTAGAAGGAGATTGTTAAGTGTGAGTGTGTGTTTTACCCATCCAGGCGGAAGTTATGTGCACAAAAGAGGAGAACAATTTGATGTGGCGTTAGGAGTGAGGGTAATTAAACGTATAGAGACATAGAGACCTTGAACGTGCATGTGTGAGAGGTATACATGTATACGTGGGATGTGTGTGTGCGCGCGCATGATCGAGATAAAAGAAAGAAGACATAAGTCATAAGATCAACGACATGGGAGAGACGGATCGGTATGACAATATGCATGCATGTGAGAATGCAGGGAAGAAGGCCCGACAATTGAGCATGTGTTTTTGTCTTTAAGAGATAGTGGCGTGGGCTGGAGCATGCATCTATGGCGAGTAGAGGGAGTGAGGCGCAACGATTGTGCAAAAGAGACCAACCTATAAATGCATATGTATGGAGAGACATATATAGTGTGGGTGCTAGGAAGCAAGACTCCGTGCGAGAAAGAAATGTTGACAGAGAAACTATAGATGGATACAGAGATGGAGATGCTAGCTAGAGGGACATCCGCTAGTTTGGGTGTTGGAGATGACCGTCGGGTGGTTCAAAGGGTGAAGTTATATATGTGTGTGAGAGGGCACTTGACTGCATGTAGAGAGAAACATATGTAGTGTGCGTGATAGGAATCAAGAGTGAGGGCGAGAAAGAAGGTTGATGGAGAAACATATAAATAGAAAGATAAAGATGCTAGCTAGTGTGCGTTAGAGATAGGAGTCGAGTGGATCAGAAGGCTGGGTTATGTGTGTGGGTGTGAGAGAGATAGAGAGAGGGTGCATGTGAGTCACATACAAACAGATATCAGAGAGAAATGAGATCCAGAGAGACGGAGTTTTGTGTCTGCGAGAGAGAAAGATATTTCACAACGAGAGTGATAGCTAGAGAGACATACGAGGGAACGCAAGATATCTCTAGGGAGAGAGGGTGTTTGTGAGCGACATACAAGAGAACAATGGAGAAATATGAGACCCTGGGAGACAGAGTTTGTGTTTGTGTGTGAGAAAGAGATATTGAAGAGGAAGAGTCGTAGGTTCTCATATCTAAGGAGTGAAAGACATCTCTGTATGAGGGGTGTGCGAGTGGCACACACGGGAATAGTAGAGAGAAATGAGACCCCGGGAGACAAAGTTTTGTGTTTGTGTGAGAGAAAGAGATTCCACATGGAGAATCATAGTTAGAGACACATAGCAGGGAGCGAGATATACTTAGAGAGGGATAGAGTGATGAAGGTCGAGGGAGAGAGTACCGGCAGTGTGTTACGAAGATAAAAGATCATTGTCGACATACAGGTAGCACGATAGATACCTGAGAAACGATGAACGCGTATAGGTCCAGAGAGATAGTCCTATATAAGCATGAGTGATAGCTATATGAGACGAATATCTGGATTAAAGGGGATTCAAATATTTAAACTGGAGATCATGACATCGATAATATCATAACGCAAATTGGTGTATCAAACATGCATATTCATTTGAATTTGGGCACACGTGTAATGTTATATAGTTTATCAATATTGGTGATCCATAGATTCTTCAATTACAAACAATGCATGGTTTATATGCAATTAATGTCTAAACGGGATTACACTATATGTTGCGTGTGTGAAACACATTATACATGTTTGAGAAGTAAAAGAAAACCCGCATGAAACACACATTAATTGGAGACAGTTAGCGAGGAATGCATACATTGGATTTCAACATAAAGTGGTTTCAAATATTTGAAAATCCAAATTGATGGATACAACCTTATGAATCTGAGATCATGCCATTTGTAAACCATATTTATGTATAAATGGTGTTGTGCTTTTGAAAGTATATATAAAAAAATGATGTATATAGAATGTAATTCCAATTGAAAATGGATCCCGCCCGGAAAAAAAATAGAAAACAAACGGGATTCGAATTGAGTTAGCACGGTAAACGTGCACTCTGTAAAATTTGAACGAAGCGGGGAAAGTCGCAGTAACCGCCCGAAACCAAAATCTGCGAGATGGAAATCACTACTGCCTATCCCTGCCACGCAAAGCCTATCTGTTGGATTTCTATAGGTTTCGATAGGGGTAGGTTTGTAATTTCACCCAAATGTGACGTAACCGCCTCTCACCCAGATTCATACACGGTGGGCGCCAAAAGACAGTGTGTCCTCGGCCGAAATCGACTCCCTCCCCGATTCATATTCATACACGGTGGGCGCCAAAAACAAACTCTCGTCGGCAAATATTCGGTGTATGCGAGATTACCGTCCTATCCCCAACCGACTAATGTTGCTGTGATGTAGTAGAAATTTGAAACGGGGGCCAAGTTTGTAAATTTCCTCGTATTTGAGACAAGCGCGCCGTGAATACATGGTTCCCCCTTCCTCTCTACCTCCCTTTTCCCCATTCGTACTCCGTGGGCGCCAAAACACCCTCTCCACCCCACCCTCCTCCGTCCGCCACCCCATCCACCGCTGTCCTCCTCCACCATGCCGGAGCTGATACCCCGACGCTGCCGTCCATTACAAGAGATCGACCTCTCTCATCCACGGCTTCGGACCGGGATCCTTGCATTCCGTCCTCTCGCTTCATCCCCGCCGTCATCCACCTTGTCGGCGCCGCTCCTACAACTGTCTCGTCCACCGCGCCCTGCCGCCACCGTCTACCCTCCTAGATCTACTTCCACGCCGCCGACAACCATCGCTACCACAGCACCGTCAAATTCTCAGCAGATGCGTACACGGCGCCGCACCAGAGGCGGTACTCTTTCGTATCTGCTCAACTTATTTATCGCAGCAAGAAAATAGATGGCCACTGCTTTACTCTGATTTCTTGTCTTGGTTGCGAAGTTGCCTTTGTCCGGTTTGCACCTTCAGATCTGCCATGGCATGCTCAACACTATACTCCCAATGCTTATGGTTTTCCCCTTTTATATTCCACACTAGTTAAATCACAGTAGACTAAATTTCAAAATTGGGTCAGTCGATTTTTCAGAGCTCGCCGGAGTTCGCTGGTGCGATCGAAGGGGCTCGGGTGGTTGTGGGGCCTCACCGAACGAATAAAACTCGACGCGGGTGGGGGTTGGGGCGGGGGTGGGGGTGGGGGTGGCGGAGGAACAAAGGCGGTGGGGGCCGGTGGTCCGGCCGACGGCCCGTGCGGTGTTCTGTATGGGAAGAATCAGAGACGAGGAAGAAGAAGGGTTAGGAGACGTAGGATCTTCATGCAACCGCCTGAAATGGTCGAGAGACAGCTGGGAGTTGCATTCTTAATGCTCTCTGGTTCATCATGTGTGGGCACTGCGCAACCAACATTTTATTATCCAAAATCTGCTTGCTCTTCTTTACCATGTTCCTCTTCCGTTCTTCTTTAATATGTACTCTCTCCGTTCCTAAATACAAGTCTTTGTATAGATTCCACCATGGACTACATATGGAGCAAAATGAGTGAATCTACACTCTAAAATGTATCTGGATACATCTGTATGTGATCCATAGTGGAAATCTCTACCAAGACTTATATTTTGGAACGGAGGGAGTATGATAGTAGTACAGTATGTTCCTTGTAATGAAGATGAGCAGGGACATTTGTAGTGTAGAGGTCTATACGGTCGGTTGTGATGGACACTTTGAGCCTCTTTGATTCATAGGATCTTGTAAACATAGGAATAGGATTTGTAGTGGCATGCCCACTTGAATCCTATAAGAATAGCAAGGAAATGCGGGGAGCTGTGTCGCCTTTGAGAGTTACACTGATATTAACAGTACCGCACCTTCACTTGAAGAGAGCTGGTATCCGAAGCCTTTCTAGCCGTACCGGAAATACAAGCACATATATTCCAGCAAGTTCCACTTTGCTGATTTTACTCTGATGCTTAAGGTTTTCCCGTTATATCTACACTATGATCTGTGTAGCTGCTTTGTGTCGCACTAGCAGCAGTCCACTCTTGAAGCTAAACACTGCAATGACTTACAAAATTGGCAGCAAGGCATTGAGTGCCATTCTGGATGCAATGAAACTCATACGCTGCCCACCTGTTGATTCTTGTTCAGAATATGATCCTAATGACTATTCTAACCTCGAGGAGTCAAAGGCAGATGGCATATCCTGTTCACCCATCAAGGTGCCTGTTCTAATTTGGCAATGTTTTATTGATTGCGGGTATCTTGCATATGTTGTCTTGCATTTCTTCTACTTTGTTGCACTGCCATATGCTTAGTTTACTCATCATATATGCAGAGATGCCATGCCCATCCATTATCAATACATATTTGTCACGACCGGTTTTCCAATAAAACATTTATTGAGAAACCGATCCCTTTTACGGACCAGTAGAGAAGAATCCTTCTTACTGGTAGACAATTTCTTGATTACAGAAGAATCCAGGAGTACTAAATATAATACAAGGTTGAGCGGAGACTGCTCAACAATTTATTACAAGCTCGCCGATATTAAACATAAAGGCAGATATGACACAACGGGGGGGGGGGGTATGGTGGCATACTACTGACTCGTAATAAAAGCGGTGGTGGATATGTCACAGTGAAGTGGGTGACATAACTCCTGAATCTAACAGCTCATCGAGCGTCGGAGTGAGGCTCGAGGATTCTTATTGTGGGTGGCGGAAGCGTATATAATACAAGTGACCAAAATCCAGGATCGCACGGGACTGACTGGGACTCCTCTAGGCGTCGGACTCACTATCAAACTCTTCATCCATGAGATCGCCTTCGTCAACATCTGGCCAAATCAACAAGCCAGGTGAGTACTATGAAAGTACTCGCAAGACAGTTTGGACATAAGATATAACAAATGCAAACATGATGCATATGAACAGATTATTAATTGCGCACTCAGATCATAAATAGCTATGCATGGGAATTAAAAAGGAAGTCGGGCGGTAGTCCTCCCGAAATCCCAAAGTAATACTGAAGGCCAATCGAGTGTCTGAATGACTCCTCGAAAGGATACAAATAAATTAACAATGCCGCAGTCGGGCGTCAAGGCGACACCACATAAAGGGCTTATAATGGAATATAAATGACAGTGCGTGCCACAGTCGGACGTCTGAGCGACATCACGTAAAGGGCTTATATCAAAAGTAAATAACGAGCGTGCCACAGTCGGACGTCTGAGCGACATCACATAAAGGGCTTATATCAAAAGTAAATGACGAGAGTGCCACAGTCGGACGTCTGAGCGACATCACATAAAGGGCTTATATCAAAAGTAAATGACAAGAATGCCACAGTCGGACGTCTGAGCGACACCACATAAAGGGCTTATATTGAAAGTAAATAACAAGAATGCCACAGCCGAACGTCTGAGCGACATCACTTAAAGGGCTTAATTCACATATCTTGATATTCCAGTAACTCATGAATTTAAATCACCTCAAGGATATACTCAGGTACGAAATAATAAACCGGTTAGTCCATCCACAGGAATAACATTCAACAGAGTTTACCACTCAAGCTAATTCACCGAGATTTCCCACGGAGACTGACACGGGGACTGACATGAATAGGGATATGCTGGCCACGGTCCTTGACCATGAACGCGATGACTCGGAAGGATTTGACTCTGCAGAGTTTGTACTCTTAACCACAGCCAACGGATTTCAGTAGTCACAGGGGACTAGTTCCGTTTACGGTGTTTTAGGAGAAACACATCTAACCAGTACACACCCATTCAACATTCCAATGCGAGGAATCACCCTAGGCAACGTTCAAGAAAAACTTTGAGACGGGGAGGCTACAACCTCGCGTAGCATGGGATCAAATTTATACCGCGCGCTCTAAGGGGTGCCCCCCTCTCGGTCCCAACCGGAAACACCCATGCCCCCTGACCGGATGACTGGCTTTAATCCAGGGCCATGGAACCCTCATCCCGGCCCCTCTATTTGGTGTGTACAAGGAAAGAGGTTAGCAACTTACTAAACCGTATTCTTTACAGAAAACATGTGGCAGCACGAAAGGGGAGGAACGGTAACGTGGCCCAGTCCACGTTAACGTCGGAGTTTATTGGATGACATAAGACTGGCATGCTACAACAATACCATCTTACTACCTCTCATGTCACCACATGATAGGTCATCTCTCATCAAAGATCATAGTAAACTTCGAAGCACACGGTTAGTTGCCTTGCTTGCAACGTAACACTCACCGATGCTCATAGGCCATGCACAAACCATTCAAGCAAACATGCAAAACACTCATCATATCAAAGGTTCAAACATGCTTGCCTGGTTCGGAGAAGTCGGAGTCTAGCTCGGCGAAGTTCGCGGCTCCGTCACCTCCTCCGGAACCTACGGTATAACGAGACCGTACTAAAGTGAATACCGTTGCGTGCATAAAAAGTGTTCCAAAAATTTTCCAAATAAATACTATAAAAAACTAGACGAAAATATAAGACTGACAGAAAAAGAATCAATCAAAAAGCATCTTTTATTTAAAAGATATAAAGGTTTTAGTCCAAGGACTGATCTGTGATGAAATAGAAAAGATCCAGGGACTTGTTTGAAAAACTAGAAAACGCTTCGGTATGAAATACGTCAGCCCAGAGATAAAACACATTCTGCCCGAAGGCGCTTTCAGAAAACGGTCCGAAGGAGAAAGGAGAGAGGCTGACAGGGGGGTCCCACCCGTCAGGTTCAAAACTCCAACAGAGCTCGCCGGCGCCCGAAGGCTGCGGTGGTCGCCGGCGTTGAACCACGGCGAGGCAGAGTGATCGGAGGGTACCTACGGGTTCAGGGTGTTCTTCCGCGTCGGTGGGTGGTGGACTTGACCGTCGGAGAGCACCACGTCGACGGCGACCCTATCTCCGGCGGACGGTGGTTCGGGCGATGGTGGAATACTCCGGTGGGTGCTGCAAACTCCAAATTGATGCGCGGGTCAGAAAGGTGGATGCACTAGGAGACTACTGGCATGAGCTGAGAGGTAGGGGTGCACGCACGGGAGTGAATCTAGCCGGATCCCGAAGCGGGTCGAGGCGGCCGGAGTTGGGGAAGAAGACTCCCTCGGGGCTCTTCCAGTGGCTTGGCGTGGTACTAGTGGTGTGTAGAGGTGGTGCGGGTTCGAGTTCGAGCTCGGGACCTCCTTTTATAGGCGATCCGAGGGGGTGGCCGTGAACGGGGTAACTCCGGCGAGCAATTACGGCGAGGCAGAGGTCGGGCAGGAGGTTTAGGCGACTTGGCATCTTCATGGTGGATCACTGGCACCGTTTCTCTGCTCAAACCTCGGTCGGGCTTGCGTAATGCACTGGCCCTCGACGGAACGGCCGTACGGGCACGGCGGCGGCAGGGAGCGCGCTCCGCGCCTACCAGTTCACGACGACGGACCTGCAGCGTGCACAGGTGAGTGGACGGCCACGTGGTGGCCTCTGGTGGCTTGGGCGGCGCTGGACGGCGCCGTCCAACGCTGCGCCTCTCTGGCAGCCGCAAAGGGCGCTGCTGCCGTCGCTCACGGGGAGGCGCACCTCCACCAGCTCGTCGCCGACGCCCGCAAGCTTCCAGGCGATCATGCGGCGCAGGGATAAGAAGGAGGCACAGGGCGCAAGGCGCCACCGCGGCTACTGGCGAGATCGAGGAGAGGTTCTGAAGAAAACGACAGCGGCTCACTGAAACTGTATTACTGAACTTTCTGAACTTGACAGTAACAGTGCCCTTCAGGTGTTCGACGAAATGATTTGGCATGAGGAAATTTTTTCTGGAGCTGGGACTTGGTGAGGTGACCTCTCGATGCATCCAGAGGCTGCCTGAATTTTCTCAGATTTTTAGGAGGAGAAAACAAATGAATTTCATCAAATTTGACAAATATGGTCCAAACTTGCAGCAAGCACAATTTGAAATTTTGAACTGGAGACCAGTGGATCTTCATGGATCTTGGTTGAGGGCTCTAAGGACTAGCCAGGGAAATTGTTTGGAGGCAAAACTCAAAGGAGAAATGGTAGTTCCTTTGTAAATCTCCAAGAGCCAAAGTAGAGGCAGAAAAAGATTTTGATTAGAAATAAATGGAAACAAAATCATGGGGGAGTTCAACTTGCTGGATTTGAAGTTTATCTTGACACAAAGATGGGGAGATGGCTTTTGGGAGGGGATTTCCACTTAGGTCATGGCAAGAGGAGATTTTGAAAGGGGAAAGGATCACTCCAAATGCCATAGGGCTATTTTAAAAAGAAAGATTTTCAAAAACTTTCCCAATGAAAAACATTTGTGTTGAGCCAACATAAGATGGAAAAACCTCCAAGGCCAAAGATCAAGTCTTGGGTGAAACCAAACAAAATACTTGTCATAAAAGAAAATTTTTGAGAGGGAGAGTTCTTTAGAAGAAAATTTAAATAACCTCCCTCAAATCAAATAAAGATTTGATAAAACCAAATAAAATTTTTGGGTGTCACAACACCTACCCCCTTAGGAAAAATCTCGTCCCCGAGATTTCAGCTGATCCTCAAATAGATGTGGGTACTCTGCCTGAAGAAAATCCTCTCTTTCCCATGTTGCTTCATCCTCGGTGTGATTGCTCCACTGAACCTTGAAAATTTAGTTGTTTTCTGACGGGTTCTCCTTTCAGACTCTTCCAATATTTTTACTGGTCGCTCTCTGTAGGTGAGGTCTGGTTGCACGTCAATGCTCTCATGAGATACATGCTTTTCCGGGTTGCTCACACATTTCCTCAACTGTGAGACGTGGAACACGTCGTGGACGTCTGACAGCTCTTTGGGTAGGTCCAGCTGGTAGGCTACTGTGCCTCTTCGTGCAATTACACAGAAGGGTCCAATAAATCTTGGGGCTAGCTTCCCTTAATTTTGAACCGTTGCAGGCCCCTCATAGGAGACACTCGTAGGTATACATATTCACCGGGTTCAAAGCTGACCTCACGATGTTTTCGATCGTAATAGCTCTTTTGTCGGCTTTGAGCTGTCTTGAGTCTGTCCCTGATCTGTTTAACATTCTCCTCGGCTTCCTTGAGCATGTCTGGGCCGAAGATACGACTGTCACCTGTTTCTGACCAGTTTAATGGGGTACGACATCTCCGTCCGTACAATGCTTCAAAAGGTGCCATTTGTAAGCTGGCTTGGTAACTGTTGTTGTATGCGAACTCGGCATACGGCAAACTTTCTTCCCAACTGGATCCATAGGTGAGAACACAGGCTCTCAGCATGTCCTCTAGGATTTGGTTCACGCGTTCAGTTTGTCCATCAGTCTGGGGGTGGTACGCTGTACTGAATGCTAGTTGAGTGCCCAGAGCTTGTTGTAAGTGATCCCAAAATTTAGAGACAAATTGAGTGCCTCGGTCGGATATTATAGTCTTTGGGACTCCATGCAGACAAACTATACGGGAGAGATAAAGCTTAGCAAGCCTTTGAGTGGAGTAGGTCGTCTTCACGGGAATGAAATGTGCCACCTTGGTTAGCCTATCTGTGATGACCCATATGGCATCATTTCCGCGTTGTGATCGAGGTAGTCCGACGATAAAATCCATTCCAATTTCATCCCATTTCCACTCAGGTATCCTGTTTGGCTGTAGCAGCCCTGCTGGTTTTTGGTGCTCAGCTTTAATGCGCTGACACGAATCACAACAAGCAATGAATGTGGCTATATCTCTTTTCATACCGTGCCACCAAAATCTTTCCTGAATGTCTTTGTACATTTTGGTTCCTCCAGGGTGGGTCGAAGATGGGGCGGTGTGGCTTTCGGTTAGGATTTGCTGTTTGAGGTCCTCAATGTTTGGTACGCAAAGTCTGTCCCCGTACCATAATATTCCCTCATTGTCTGTGACGAACTCTGAAGCCTTGCCAAGGCTCATTTTTCTCTTTATACCTTCGATGCTGGGATGTCCATGCTGAGCCTTCTTAATTTGTTCCATTAGGGTGGGCTGTATCTCCAGATTTGATACGTTGCCCTCAGAGACTATCACCATGTTGAGTTTAGCGAACTCCTGCTGAAACTCAGGCCTCAAGTTCGGTGGACTGTCGTTGCCCGAGCTGGGGTTCCGACTAAGAGCATCTGCCACTACATTTGCTTTCCCTGGATGGTAGTGAATGCCGACATCATAGTCCTTGACCAATTCCAACCAGCGTCGTTGTCGTAAATTTAGCTCTGGTTGTGTGAAAATATATTTAAGGCTCTTATGGTCCGTATATATTTCACAACGATTTCCCAACAGAAAGTGCCTCCACTCTTTGAGTGCATGGATGACTGCTGCTAGCTCCAAGTCATGAGTAGGATAATTTTCCTCATGCTTCCGTAGTTGCCTGGAAGCATACGCGACAACTTTGCCGTCCTGCATCAATACGCACCCGAGGCCCTTCCGGGATGCGTCACAATACACTTCAAAACTCTTGTGTATGTCCGGCACAACCAAAACCGGTGCTGTTGTTAGTTTCTTTTGAGTTCTTGGAAGCTTTTCTCGCACGCTTCAGTCCATACAAATTTCTTGTCTTTCTTGAGTAACTGTGTCATTGGTTTTGCCACAGTGGAGAATCCTTCAATAAACCTTCGGTAATATCCAGCCATTCCTAGGAAACTCCGTACATCTGTTACGTTGGCTGGTGGTTTCCAGTCAAGTATGGCTTTGACTTTTTCTGGGTCTACGGCCACGCCTTCTTGGGTCAATATATGGCCTAGAAAACCAACTTGTCTTAGCCAAAATTCACATTTGCTAAATTTGGCGTACAATTGATGTTTCCTTAATTCTCCCAATACAATTCTGAGATGTTCAGCATGTTCTTCTGGTGTCCTTGAGTATACCAGAATATCGTCAATGAACACCACAACAAATTTGTCCATAAATTTCATAAACACTTTGTTCATGAGGTGGACGAAATATGCGGGGGCGTTCGTCAGTCCAAACGGCATTACTGTGAACTCATATAATCCGTATCTGGAGGTGAATGCTGTCTTAGGGATATCTTCTGTCCGTACTTTTAATTGATGATATCCCGATCTTAAATCAATTTTTGAGAACACCTTGGCTTGTGCGAGCTGGTCAAACAAATCATTTATCCGTGGCATCGGATATTTGTTTTTGATGGTGACCATATTGAGAGCTCGATAGTCTATACACAATCTCAGTGTCCCATCCTTTTTCTTGGCGAATAATACTGGTGAACCCCAAGGTGAGGAGCTGGCTCGAATAAATCCTTTGTCCTGTAATTCCTTTATTTGCTTCTTCAATTCTACCAACTCGGAGGGTGCCATTCTATAAGGTTTCTTATAAATGGGGGTGGTGCCAGGTGCTAGTTCAATGCTGAACTCTATCTCTCGGTCTGGTGGCATGCCTGGTAGTTCTTCAGGAAATACGTCGGGAAACTCGCACACCACTGGAACTTTTCTAAATTCCGAAATGTCCACCTTGTTCAACTTTGGTTGCCGTGACCGTGGTCTCTCTTGAGCTGTAACTTTTATTGTCTTGCCGTGATGATGAGTGAGAATCACAGTCCGATTGAAGCAGTCAATAAATCCCTTGTTGGTGGTTAACCAGTCCATTCCTAGGATAACATCCAGTCCTTTATTTTCCAACACGATGAGATTTGCTTGAAACTTTAGTCCTTCAAACTCAATAATCACTCCTTGACAGTAACTCTGAGTGATCTGCTTATTCCCGGGGGACTTGATGATCATAGACTTTTCCAAAGAAAGTATCGGAAAACCATGTTGCAAAACAAAACTCTTCGAAATGAACGAGTGAGAAGCTCCAGAATCAAACAAAACCGTGGCAGGTATTGTGTTGACAGGAAACGTACCGAGTACGATGTCTGGGGCATTCTGTGCTTCTTCCTTGGTCACATGGTTCAGGTGACCCTTCCTGTGATTGTTGTTGGGATTGAAATTGTTACGCTTGGGGCTGGATTATTTCCACCATTGTTCGGCTTGGGTGCCGAGTTCCTTGGTTTTGGGCACTGTTTGGCATAGTGCCCTTCCTCTCCACAAGCATAGCAGGTGACACTTGGATGGTATGTAAAGTCCTTGTCCCTTGAATGAAACTGTCTGGTTGGCCTTAGAGCAGTAGTCGTGGACTTTCTCGCTTCATTCCTCTGAACATCAGTCTTGCTCCGGTTGTTGCGAGCAAGAGTCGTCTTGTCCCTTTTTCGCTTACGAATATCCTCCAGACTGCGGCGCTCATTCTCCAACGTAATGGCCTTGTCGACCAGAGTTTTGAAATCTGGGAAAGTGTGTACGACCAGTTGGCATTTTAGTGCTGGCGCCAGGCCGTCCAAATTTTTTTCCATCCTTTTGTTCTCAGTCATATGCTCATCGTAGGCATAACGAGATAGTTGGGTAAACTGACTGTTGTATTCCGTCACTGTCATGCCTCTCTGCTTGAGGTCATCGAACTCCCTTTTCTTGATTTTTATAATGCTCCCGGGGATGTGCGCCCCATGAAAACCTTCCTTAAACTCTTCCCAGGTGATGTTATGTTCACTGGGGTGCATGTGTAGGAAGTTTTCCCACCATGCGGCAGCTGCTCCAGTGAGGTAGTGAGGTGCATAAAGCACCTTCTCATGATCTGAACATTGAGCAATAATCAACTTTCTTTCGATGTCTCGAAGCCAATCATCGGCTTCAAGCGGCCTATCAGTGTGAGCGAACGTTGGAGGGCGTGTCTTCTGTAGTTCAGACAACTTGGAGTGCGGTTGGTATGGCTCACGGTGATTTCCCATATTGATGACGTGATTCATCATTTCTTGGTGTTGCTGTTGGCTTTGTTCGAAAAGGCGGCATACTTGAGATAAGGCTGCCTCGCTGTCCTGTTGACTAGACTGCCCCTGTGTGAAGTTGTTGCTGGTCTGTGTTCCATAAACTTCTTCTGGTGGATTTGGCATGGAACGAGTCCACGGACGAGACATTTTCCACTCTGGGGTATTATTTTGCAAAACTCATGAGAAGAATTGTGTGGCACAAGGAAAATTTTGCAAAGGCGAAAATTTAAAAGACCTCAAGATTTTTCAAGAAAATATTTGATTGCGCACGGAGAAGGACTGCTCAGTACATATCTTACACGCGATACGTAAACATACGATACAGCACTCAGGATGTGCGTACACATTCCTGACATGTTATTTAGGCTAGTGCACTTCTCCGGGTTCCTACATGATGCGCACACAACTACTACAAACCTATGTACATATAAAACATATCATACAAGCAGGACACATCGCGCGGCTACTAGGCGCACTCAGTCGGAGATGGTGAAGATGTCCTTCTGCCTGCCGAGGGTAAGACCCAGCGGTGCAGGAGACTCAACCTCCACCTCCTCCCTAATAGGCTCCAGGCGCGTAGCACTGCGCTGAGGAGATGGCGCGGGTGCGACAGGCGGTGGTGTGGGTGCGGCAGGCGGTGCAGCTCTGACTGGAGTAGGAGCAATGACCTGGTCGAACTCCTCAGTGGTAGGCAGACGGCGAGCGGTGGCCAAAATGCCGGGTGAATAGGATGCTGAGGACGAGACGAAAGTCAGTGGCGGTGCCATGTGGAGAAGCTCCCTCCTGTTGGCAGAACAGCCCCGAACTAAGTCCATGCGGGCAGCCACAAGATCGTCCACGAGGTTGTCGAAAGCTGCCTCCAGAGCTTTGAGATACTCAACAAGCATCTCGATAGCTTCATCCTCTCTCCCCTATGGCAGGCGAATGCATAGTGACAAGTATATGGCACATGGCATGGGAGGTAGCGGTAGCGACGAGTCTTCATCATAGCAAGAATATCCCGAAGGCGAGCTATTGCCTCACGGGCGGCCATCTGCATGGCATGCCTCTCCGTAGGCATGGCCCTTCCCACAAAACGGAAGTGGCGAGACGCAGAACGTCCTCCCTTGAATTGCACCACGGCCTGGTGCATAGACACGTCGTCGCTGAGCTTGTGCTGGTAAAGCGTGAACTCCGGACGAGTCGCTGGCCCGATCGTGAGCTTGGTGATGGAGACGAGGAGTTTGACAAACCCCTCGGGCACATTAGTGAACACCCGAGTCTCGCAGTCGCTGCCAGCCATCTACAAAAGTAGGCAAAAATTCTGAGTAGTCAAATCATAAATTTATGATGACCAACAGAAAATAGCTACATTTGCAAAATGCTGAAAAAGCACTAAAAACGCTAATAACCGATTAGCGATCGCACCTAGTGGCTTCCTACAGTCAGCCTGGCTCTGATACCAAGCTTGTCACGACCGGTTTTCCAATAAAACATTTATTGAGAAACCGATCCCTTTTACGGACCAGTAGAGAAGAATCCTTCTCACTGGTAGACAATTTCTTGATCACAGAAGAAAACCAGGAGTACTAAATATAATACAAGGTTGAGCGGAGACTGCTCAACAATTTATTACAAGCACGCCGATATTACACATAAAGGCGGATATGAGGGTGGGCATAACTACTGACTCACAATAAAAGCGGTGGTGGATATGTCACAGTGAAGTGGGTGACATGACTCCTGAATCTAACAGCTCATCGAGCGTCGGAGTGAGGCTCGAGGATTCTTATTGTGGGTGGCGGAAGCGTATATAATACAAGTGACCAAAATCCAGGATCGCACGGGACTGACTGGGACTCCTCTAGGCGTCGGACTCACTATCAAACTCTTCATCCATGAGATCGCCTTCGTCAACATCTGGCCAAATCAACAAGCCAGGTGAGTACTATGAAAGTACTCGCAAGACAGTTTGGACATAAGATATAACAAATGCAAACATGATGCATATGAACAGATTAATAATGCGCACTCAGATAATAAAATAGCTATGCATGGGAAATAAAAAGGAAGTCGGGCGGTAGTCCTCCCGAAATCCCAATGTAATACTGAAGGCCAATCGAGTGTCTGAATGACTCCTCGAAAGGATACAAATAAATAACAATGCCGCAGTCGGGCACCAAGGCGACACCACATAAAGGGCTTATAATGGAATATAAATGACAGTGCGTGCCACAGTCGGACGTCTGAGAGACATCACGTAAAGGGCTTATATCAAAAGTAAATAACGAGCGTGCCACAGTCGGACGTCTGAGCGACATCACATAAAGGGCTTATATCAAAAGTAAATGACGAGAGTGCCACAGTCGGACGTCTGAGCGACATCACATAAAGGGCTTATATCAAAAGTAAATGACAAGAATGCCACAGTCGGACGTCTGAGCGACATCACATAAAGGGCTTATATCGAAAGTAAATAACAAGAATGCCTCAGTCGGACGTCTGAGCGACATCACTTAAAGGGCTTAATTCACATATCTTGATATTCCAGTAACTCATGAATTTAAATCACCTCAAGGATATACTCAGGTACGAAATAATAAACCGGTTAATCCATCCACAGGAATAACATTCAACAGAGTTTACCACTCAAGCTTATTCACCGAGATTTCCCACGGAGACTGACACGGGGACTGACATGAATAGGGATATGCTGGCCACGGTCCTTGACCATGAACGCGATGACTCGGAAGGATTTGACTCTGCAGAGTTTGTACTCTTAACCACAGCCAACGGATTTCAATAGTCACAGGGGACTAGTTCCGTTTACGGTATTTTGGGAGAAACACATCTATCCAGTACACACCCATTCCACATTCCGATGCCAGGAATCACCCTAGGCAACGTTCAAGAAAAACTTTGAGACGGGGAGGCTACAACCTCGCGTAGCATGGGATCAAATTTATACCGCGCGCTCTAAGGGGTGCCCCCTCTCGGTCCCAACCGGAAACACCCATGCCCCCTGACCGGATGACTGGCTTTAATCCAGGGCCATGGAACCCTCATCCCGGCCCCTCTATTTGGTGTGTACAAGGAAAGAGGTTATCAACTTACTAAACCGTATTCTTTGCAGAAAACATGTGGCAGCACGAAAGGGGAGGAACGGTAACGTGGCTCAGTCCATGTTAACGTCAGAGTTTATTGGATGACATAAGACTGGCCTGCTACAACAATACCATCTTACTACCTCTCATGTCACCACATGATAGGTCATCTCTCATCAAAGATCACAGTAACTTCGAAGCACACGGTTAGTTGCCTTGCATGCAACGTAATACTCACCGATGCTCATATGCCATGCACAAACCATTCAAGCAAACATGCAAAACACTCATCATATCAAAGGTTCAAACATGCTTGCCTGGTTCGGAGAAGTCGGAGTCTAGCTCGGCGAAGTTCGCGGCTCCGTCACCTCCTCCGGAACCTACGGTATAACGAAACCGTATACTAACATGAAAACCGTTGCGTGTATAAAAATTGTTCCAAATTTTTCCAAATAAATACTATAAAAACTAGACAAAAATATAAGACTGACAAAAAAAGAATCAATCAAAAAGCATCTTTTATTTAAAAGATATAAGGGTTTTAGTCCAAGGACTAATCTGTGATGAAACAGAAAAGATCCAGGGACTTGTTTGAGAAAACAGAAAACGGTTCGGTATGAAATACGTTAGCCCAGAGAGAAAACACATTTTGCCCGAAGGCGCTTTCAGAAAACGGTTCGAAGGGAGAAAGAAGAGAGGCTGACGGGGGGGTCCCACCCGTCAGGTTCAAAACTCCAACGGAGCTCGCCGGCGCCCGAAGGCTGCGGTGGTCGCCGGCGTTGAACCACGGCGAGGCAGAGTGATCGGAGGGTACCTACGGGTTCAGGGTGTTCTTCCGCGTCGGTGGGTGGTGGACTTGACCGTCGGAGAGCACCACGTCGACGGCGACACTATCTCCGGCGGACGGTGGTTCGGGCGATGGTGGAATACTCCGGTGGGTGCTGCAAACTCCAAATTGATGCGCGGGTCAGAGAGGTGGATGCACTAGGAGACTACTGGCATGAGCTGAGAGGTAGGGGTGCACGCACGGGAGTGAATCGAGCTGGATCCCGAAGCGGGTCGAGGCGGCCGGAGTTGGGGAAGAAGACTCCCTCGGGGCTCTCCAGTGGCTTGGCGTGGTACTAGTGGTGTGTAGAGGTGGTGCGGGTTCGAGTTCGAGCTCGGGACCTCCTTTTATAGGCGATCCGAGGAGGTGGCCGTGAACGGGATAACTCCGGCGAGCAATTACGGCGAGGCAGAGGTTGGGCAGGGGGTTTAGGTGGCTAGGCATCATCGTGGTGGATCACTGGCACCGTTTCTCTGCTCAAACCTCGGTCGGGCTTGCGTAATGCACTGGCCCTCGACGGAACGGCCGTACGGGCACGGCGGCGGCAGGGAGCGCGCTCCGCGCCTACCAGTTCACGACGACGGACCTGCAGCGTGCACGGTGAGTGGATGGCCACGCGGTGGCCTCTGGTGGCTTGGGCGGCGCTGGACGGCGCCGTCCAACGCTGCGCCTCTCTGGCAGCCGCAAAGGGCGCTGCTGCCGTCGCTCACGGGGTGGCGCACCTCCACCAGCTCGTCGCCGACGCCCGCAAGCTTCCAGGCGATCGTGCGGCGCAGGGATAAGAAGGAGGCACAGGGCGCAAGGCGCCACCGCGGCTACTGGCGAGATCGAGGAGAGGTTCTGAAGAAAACGACAGCGGCTCTGAAACTGTTTACTGAACTTTCTGAACTTGACAGTAACAGTGCCCTTCAGGTGTTCGACGAAATGATTTGGCATGAGGAAAATTTTTTCTGGAGCTGGGACTTGGTGAGGTGACCTCTCGATGCATCCAGAGGCTGCCTGAATTTTCTCAGATTTTTAGGAGGAGAAAACAAATGAATTTCATCAAATTTGACAAATATGGTCCAAACTTGCAACAAGCACAATTTGAAATATTTGAACTGGAGACCAGTGGATCTTCATGGATCTTGGTTGAGGGCTCTAAGGACTAGCCAGGGAAATTGGTTTGGAGGCAAAACTCAAAGGAGAAATGGTAGTTCCTTTGTAAATCTCCAAGAGCCGAAGTAGAAGGCAGAAAATATTTTTGATAAGAAATAAATGGAAGAAAAATCATGGGGGAGTTCAACTTGCTGGATTTGAAGTATATCTTGACACAAAGATGGGGAATGGCTTTTGGGAGGGGATTTCCACTTAGGTCATGGCAAGAGGAGATTTTGAAAGGGGAAAAGATCACTCCAAATGCCATAGGGCTATTTAAAAAAGATTTTCAAAAACTTTCCCAAATGAAAAACATTTGTGATGAGTCAACATAAGATGGAAAAACCTCCAAGGCCAAAGATCAAGTCTTGGGTGAATCCAAACAAAATACTTGTCATAAAAGAAATTTTTGAGAGGGAGAGTTCTTTAGAAGAAAATTTTAAATAACCTCCTCAAATCAAATAAAAGTTTGATAAAACCAAAATAAATTTTTGGGTGTCACATATTCCATCTGTCATCATACCATGTTTTTCCACTCAAATGTTGTTCTTGTGCATCAGAGATCAAAAAGGAAGAGGGTGATTGCCGAACCTGAAGGAGCACCAGCAAAGTCCTTGAAAAATGTGGTGGTGCCGGAGAAATCAGACAGCACCCCACTTATATTTGCTGTACAACCAGTGACACAAAACGTAGGACCGACTCCAGCAGACTGTACCCATACTTCACTGGCCACACCACTAGCCCCACCACACAGGACCTGCACTCCAGTAAAAGGTATACCGGTTTCATTTGCCATAGCACTAGCTGTACCACAGAAAAATCAGACTCCAGCAAAAAGTACAGCAAGTCCACCGGCCAAAGACCTATCCCAACTGCAGAGACGGCCAATTCCTGTAGATTGGAACCCCATTCCATTTATTCCCAGTTTAAAAGACAATGCTTTCAATGTTGTTAGGGACTACGTGCATATATTCCCATCATGGGAAGATTATTGTGAAGATAAACAACATTTTCACATCTTCCTGTCCAACTTACGTGTAAGTGCTATTATTCATGGTTATTATTTTCCTGTTTTTTGCTGATTGAACACATCAATGATTTACATTACATTGTTGTAACTAGGCGAGGGTCAATCTGGATAGTCATGACGAGCAAAGCTTGCTTGTGCTTTTCAAGGAAGCATTGCAGCAGTATCGGTGTTACCTGAGGAAATCACACTTTGATGGCAAGTCTATAAACGAATTTCCGGTGAAGTCTCCTGTGCTAAATTTAGAAGACTTTGAATGGAAAAACCTTGTTATGCACTGGTCTCGTTCCCAGGATGAGGTATTGTCTATGAAATCACATGACAATTTGAACTTCTACTTTTCCGCATGTGCCTTACGGATCTTTTTTGCAGGAAATCTGCTCGAAGAAGAATTCCGGTTTTACAAGAACGACAGGATATCGCAAATATGCTGCCCGCTGCTTTGCTCTTGTTAGTACCTGTTGTCCTGTATCACTGTACTTGCATACATACCTGGTTCATTATGTGACAGCAGTATGCATGATAGCTTGCTTATCAATTGTTCGCTCCAAATTATCTGATCTGTATGAATGGTTACATTAGTGTAGAATATATCCAATGCCAATGTTTTTTAGCTCTGCATTGTTCTTGTAAGTACATGTTGTCCTTTATCAGTGTACTTATAATGACAGGTAGTTGTTCATGTACCATCACTCTGCAGCTTATTTTCCTTTGCCCTCCATTTTCTACACATCAGATCTATATTTACTCTTACCATAAGGTTGGTACTGAAGAAGTTTAGCTGTGCATTGCTCTTGGCTGTACCTTTTGCCTGTATCGCTGCACTTACATTTATAGCTACTTGGTTATGTAGCATCACTCTTCATCTTATCTTAAATATTCTCCATTTTTCGTATATTATCACATCTATATTTACTCTTAACAAAATGTAGAATAAAGGCAATGCTTTTGAAGAAGATTCTGTGGTAAACTTCTTGAATTGACCCCCCATCAGCATGGACAAGGCCTTTATAGAGCCTGTCTTCACCAATAATGTAAGTTTGTCCATCTCAAGCCTTCAAACTTTGTTGTATATATTTGGTTAGGCATGACTGCAACAGCTGTTTATTTCTGGTGTTTGCATCAAATTTCTTGTTTAAAGTTTATTATGTAGTTCATAAACAAAAGTTTGTCCTGTCTCAATTTAAGTTTTCAGTTGTACAACCAAGTTCCTTCTTCATACCATGTAAATTAAACTATACAGAGCAAGTGATCTTCTTTTGCACTGGATGTATGCTACTGTTCTTCATCCGTAATCCAGTGGTGTGGTGAACCTACCCACTATAGCACAATGTCATATTCTGCAATGTCTTAACTATGAACAATGTCATATCATTCTACTATTATTTAAACCGTCTCTTTATTTGCCAATCTGAAATGGTATAAATTGACAGCACACTAACCATTGATACTTATGAGTTCTTGATCTGTAATCCAGTGGTGTCGTGAAGCTGCCAACTCCTTCACAATGTCATTTCCTGCCATGTCTTGACCTGAACAATACCATATTGTGTTAATGCAATTTTAAACTGTGTCACTTTATTCGTCAGTAAGAAATGTGATGAATTGTCAGCACTGATACTTTTATGTGCAAAACCTGCCATTTGTCTGCTTGAACAAGCGCAGTCTCATCATCTTGCTCAGCTGCTTGCGCTGCAGCTCCCCAGCAGGGCTAACCTTTCTTGAACTCTATTGAAGTGCTGTTGGTTTTGTATATTATTTTGTCAGCGTGTTTATTTGCACTGGTGGCAATCTTTGATGCCCAGTGTATGTAATCTGCTGTCTTCTTGTGCTTTATTATCATAGTGGCGAACTTTGATGCCCAATGGATGTAATATGCCGTAATTTCTTTATTGTATAGTCTAGGTTTTTTCTTATTCACGATGTTGCAGTTATTTTACTGTATATATATCCTGTCTTCGCAGTAAACCGGCCAAACCATAAAATTACGGTACATAATCGGGCCGTCATGCAATAACGATGTAGGTTGGGCCTAAAACGTGTCGAGCAGCTCACGGGCCGGCGGCAGCCCAAAATAAACCCCGGCCCATGATTGTGCGAACCAAATCACGGGCTTTTAACAGGCAAAAATTGTCTCGGTCCTTGTTTGGCCCAATCAGATATCGGCTGCGAGCAGGCCGGATGCAAACCGGGCCGTAGTTAGGCCCAACTATCTGACGGGCTTTTAACAGGCCAAAATTAATATAGGGCCGAAATGTTAAACAGGCCTTTAACAGGCCAAAACTAATATCAGGCCGAATTACTATGTGGGCCTTTAGCAAGTGGGCCCAAAAGCATAGTGTCCAGTTGACGGGCCGAATCTGATATGGGCCATAATTGAGCCCAAAGCCTCTTAAAGGGCCGGACCTGATCTGGGCCGTAATTTGGCCCAGAACGTGTTAGGCTTTTAACGGGCAGGATCTCATATGGGCCACTATTAGGCCCGGAGCGTGGCAGGCCATTAATGGACCAGATCAAATATGGGCCGGCATTTGGCTCAAAACATGGCAGCCAGTTAATGGGCCGGGCTACTAGGGTCCTCAAAATCTTGTGGGCCTACAGCTGGGCCGGCCCATTAATGTCGGTGAAATCTCGTGGGCCTTTAGCTGGGCCGGCCCATTATGATCTGCAAGAATCTTGTGGGCCTTTACCTGGGCCGGCCCATTATGGCACACAAAAATCTTGTGGGCCTTTACCTGGGCCGGCCCATTATGGCCCGCAAAATCTTGTGGGCCTTTAGCTGGGCCAGCCCATTATGGTCCACAAAATCTCGTGGGCCTTTAGCTGGGCCGGCCCATTATGGTCCACAAAATCTTGTGGGCCTTCAGTTGGGCCGTCCCATTTAAACTTGATGGGCCGGTCCACGTGTCAACATATCATAGGCGCGTCTCGCCCATTGGATGAGTGACACCTATGCCAACGCGGACCTGACACGTGTCTCCTCCAGCCAATGATGATTTTACACGTGGAAAATCCCCATTGGTCGGGGCTGTTAACGGGTTATCGGATCCAAAACCCGACCCGATAGCTTAACGGCGTTCCGTTACGGTGGATGCCACGTGTCGGTCACCCTTGACGAAAGCACTTCTGTGACGCGCGATTTATCATCATGGAAGTGGACACTTCCGTGATGATAATTTTGGTAATGTCATGGAACACTTCTACGACAGCACAGGTATGTATCTTGATTCTGTCATAAATTTGTCATGGATGTACATGCATGACAAAAAACGCGACCTACTGTGACAAACACGTATCATCACGGAAGTGTATTTTTTTGTAGTGCTTGTCGGAGCCCCCTCTTGTTACGGAAAATTTTCCCCAATTCTCCGTTGATTGTGACCGCGGTCTGCCCGCACGAGATGAGGTGCATGATCCAGTGCACAAACCCTGCCTTAAAACCCTTTTTAAGGAAGACTTCCCGAATAAACTCCCAGTTAACTCGGCCGTAAGCTTTTTCAAAATCTAATTTAAGCATGATCCCTTTCCCCTTAGAATGCTTAAGTTCATGAACAATTTCTCCTAGCGCAATAGGGCCTTCGAGGATGTTACGTCCTTTCAAAAACGCAGTTTGACCTTTTAGGATAACACGGTGGGCTACTGGCGCCAGACGCGTAGCGTAGGCTTTAGCGCACAGTTTGAAAGGCACGTTGATCAAAGTGATAGGCCTAAAAAGTCGAATATTATCAGCGCCCTTAACTTTCGGAATAAGACTAATAGCACCATAATTGAGGCGCGCCAAGTCAACCGAACCAACCGCAAACCCATTAATTAAAGTGTAGAGGACATGCTTAAAACAAGGCCAATTTTTTTTAAAGAAAGCCACTAGCCATCGTCGGGCCCTGTAGCCGTATCAGTCTTCATACCAGCCAATGCCTGATTAATCTCTTCGAGAAGGAAAGTAAGGGCCAGCCCATCATTTTCCTCCTAGGAAACCCTATGTGCCGGCTCCCAAAAACCTTCCTGAAGACCCACAACCTTCTCTTTGGCCGTCCCCAAAAGGCCTATGAAGAAATCATAAATATGTTTAACTATATCCGCCTGAGTCAGGAGGAGTCCGTCCTCTGAGTTGAGGCGAAGGATGAGGCTTTTTCTTTTCCTACCATTGGCATACGCATGGAAGTATCCCATGTTACCATCTCCTTTAGTCACTGATGACCCACAAGTATAGGGGATCTATCATAGTCCTTTTGATAAGTAAGAGTGTCGAACCCAACGAGGAGCAGGAGGAAATGATAAGCGGTTTTCAGCAAGGTATTCTCTGCAAGCACTGAAATTATAGGTAACAGATAATTTTGTGATGAGATAATTTGTAACGAGCAACAAGTAACAAAAGTAAATAAAGTGCAGCAAGGTGGCCCAATCCTTTTTGTAGCAAAGGACAAGCCTGAACAAACTCTTATATAGAGAAAAGCGCTGGACACATGGGAATTATCGTCAAGCTAGTTTTCATCATGTTCATATGATTCGCGTTCGGTACTTTGATAATTTGATATGTGGGTGGACCGGTGCTTGGGTGCTGCCCTTACTTGGACAAGCATCCCACTTATGATTAACCCCTATTGCAAGCATCCACAACTACAAAAGAAGTATTAAGGTAAACCTAACCATAGCATGAAACATATGGATCCAAATCAGCCCCTTACGAAGCAACACATAAACTAGGGTTTAAGCTTCTGTCACTCTAGCAACCCATCATCTACTTATTACTTCCCAATGCCTTCCTCTAGGCCCAAATAATGGTGAAGTGTCATGTAGTCGACGTTCACATAACACCACTAGAGGAGAGACAACATCACTAGTAGGAAAAGGGGCTTTTACCCCGGTTCATAAGGGCCTTTAGTCCCGGTTCTGGAACCGGGACTAAAGGGTCGTTACTAATGCCCTAGCCCTTTAGTCCCGGTTCTTACACGAACCGGGACTAAAGGCCGTCCACGTGGCCGGTGCGGGGAGCCTAGGCAGGAGGGCCTTTGGTCCCGGTTGGTGCCACCAACCGGGACCAATAGGCAGGGCCTTTTGTCCCGGTTGGTGTCACCAACCGGGACCAATAGGCATCCACGCGTCAGCAGCTGGCAGGAGCTGAGGTTTTTGTTTTTTTTGAAAGGGGGTGGTTTAGGGGTTTTGGGGGGTTAATTTAGGTGTTTCATATATTGTGTTAGCTAGCTAATTAATAGAGAGAAGTGTCCTCTCTTATCTCCGTGCTTGGTCGATGCTACGTACTATATACGTATGGAGAGGAGTAGACACGCTAGCTAGTAATCAAATGAAGGAAATAGAAGATCTTCATGAACATATGCATACAGAGAGAAGTGATATCGACCACCTCTCCTTCTCCGAGATATTGGTCGAACAACAAGTTCTCGTATATCTATCCGACACTACCGGCTACATATATACAATAATTATCTCTTACAATACAATCTCCTAATTAAATTGTAGGAACACAGGGTCCACATAGTATTCTCCGTTTTCAGCGATCACGTGGTCAAGGAAGAATGCCGCCAATTCCTCCTGAATTCCTCGCATACGATCTTCTGCTAGGAGTTCATCCCGCTTCCGAAACATCTAATTTGAAGAAGGGGGTCAATACATATATATATATATATATATATATATGAATAAATGAAACTCAACACAAATGATGGTAATAAAATAAAATTGTGAATATTATTGCTTACGCACTTCATATTGTTCTTTAGTGTAGCCCCGCTCACAGGTCGTGTAGCGGATGGACTCGCAAACGTAGTATCCACAGTAATTATTCCTGGGTTCCTGCCACAACCACTTTACAAGAAATAGAGGTCAATCAAACTGATAAGCAAGCATGCTAAATGGTATTGATGAAACTAGCGCTTGAATCACTAGGAGATGCGCGGAACATGCTACCATAGTACTTACTTTCGGGTGATTAAATTGCAGCTTCTTCGGCAGTCCCGGAGCTTTTGAGGTGAATTTTCTCCAAACCCTGCCAGACAAAGAAAACAATTACTTGATATCAGGAAATGAACAAAGTTGCTGATATGGTGGATAATGATCGATTTAACTTACTTCTTGAGCATTTGAGTCATGTTCGCATAGTCCTGGGGATCTTTTCGTCTCGAGTCTAAGATGGTTACTACTCCCTGCTCAAACTTAATCTCTAGGAGAATATAGTGGAAGCTGCGCATGCATGCATAAGTCATCAATTACATTACCATAACCTGGACTAATAAGGGAAACTGAATATGCACAAGACAGTAACACTCACTTGAAGTTGTAAGGAAAGAGTACTATATCTTTGTTTTGATTTAATACCAACGATTGTAGCAAGTTGGCCTCGGCTTCTTTGGGATGTTTTTCAAC
Source organism: Triticum aestivum (assembly GCF_018294505.1). Classification (NCBI taxonomy): domain Eukaryota; kingdom Viridiplantae; phylum Streptophyta; class Magnoliopsida; order Poales; family Poaceae; genus Triticum; species Triticum aestivum. The sequence continues at coordinate 525,166,575 of NC_057802.1, forward strand.
TGTATATGCATCTATGAGATTTGTGTTAATGAACCCAATATCACCGATTTGTCTTTTCTTCATTTCGGCGATCTTCAATCTGCATAATATAGTGAGGATAAGTATAAATACATGCAATGAAAGAGCTGACCTATATAGAGAGACTTAATGACAGAAGTAGTACTACTTACAGACACTAGCAAGTGATCGTTGTTTTATCGAGGGCCTTTTGATTGTAAAACTGGAAGAAATCCTCAAATGGAACATTCAGCAGATCAATTCCAACGAGGTCATGCTCCGGTTTAACTCTCAGCGTCAAAGTATTCATCCCATCAGACTCTCTGCAGGTTTTCATGTACCAATCATGTAGTCTTCGCATCATCGTGCTTAGTGATCTTTCATCTTTGACGAGAGGCTTCCCGTAATGGTATTTGTGTTCATCCACCTCCATGATTTCATAATGTACATCATCGGGCAGGTAATCTCCAAGATTGCTATAACCGGGCACCATAGTCGGATCATTAGCGATGATGTCTTTTGACACCTTGAGCGGGGGGCATGATTGGTTTGCTTGTTCGCCGAGCTGGGCAATTTTTTTCCCAGCTCGTCGTTCTTTTAACCTTTTATCACTGACAGTACTTCCCGACCGCTCCGCTTTGGCATATGTCTTTGCAAGAACGCGCTCATAGTTGCCTCTCGGCGGAGACTTTGGTGGTTTTGTCAGGGCAGCCAGAGTGCGCTTTGCTTTCACTGGATCTACCTTCTCCTCCAGAGGTGGATGTTTCTTTGCTTTCACCCCTTCAAATAAGTTTGTCACTTCGGCTCGCACGATCTTCCTGGTTTCCTCCTCGGTCCACTCGTATGTTAACTTCTCTGGAGTCTTCAGAGAAGGACCGAATCTGTATTGCCTCCCGCCTCTGGCAGCTGTACTGTTAGACGCCGGCAGAGCAGACGGAGCGGCTGCGGCTGTCTTCTTTCCTTGCTTACGAGGCGGAGGAGAAGGACTACGACACGCCAGAGCAGCCGCAGCGGCGGCGGGTCTCTTCCGCCCTTGCTGACGAGGCGGAGAAGGAGGAGGCTGGCTGCTCTGGCGCGCCGGCGCTGGCGGAGAAGGAGGCGGAGTGCCGCCACGCGCCGGAGAAGGAGGCTGAGTGCCCTGATCACTCGCCGGAGGAGGAGGCGGAGTGCCCTTACTCGCCGGAGCCATCCAGTTTGGAAGCTTGATGAGCTCCTTCCGCCATAGGCATGGAGTCTTCAGAGCAGAACCCAGCCGAGTCTCCCCTTCACCGGTAGGGTGGTCAAGCTGGAGCTCCTCAAATCCCTCCGTTATTTCCTCCACCATCACCCTAGCATATCCTTCTGGAATCGGCCGGCAGTGGTAGGTTGCGCCGGGTTCAGGAGGTAAAACAGAGCCAACAGCCGCCTTGACTTTGAAGTTCTGCCATTCCGCCATAAGGTGGCAATGTTGAGACTCCGTGATAGCATCCACGGGGTAGCTAGCAGGAGCCGCATGCTGCAGCTGAAGCAGCTCGGTGGAAGCCACGCTGCTTCTCCGCTGAGATGGTGGTGTAGCTTCGGGGGCAGTTTCGGCATCTCGATTGTCGTCTCGTTCCTCTAGCGCTTGAACCCTTTCGTGCAGCTTCTGAATTTGGATCTGCTCCACTTTTTTCTCCTCTCCTGGCTTTTGTAACCGCCCGCGTCCGGAAAACCAGCCTTCCACGGAACGGAGCCTGGCGTGCCTCGTGTCCGTCCAGGGTGCTCAGGATTCCCGAGGGCCATTGTGAGCTCGTCGTTCTCTCTGTCTGGAACGAACGTCCCTTCCTGCGCTGCATCGATACAGTACTTAAGCTTCTTGACGGGTATTTCAAGTTGCTCGTCCGTCCAACGGCACTTCCCTGATACAGGGTCCAAGGTTCCGCCAGCCCCGAAGAACCAAGTCCGGCAACGGTCTGGCCAGTTCATTGTCTCTGGTTCGATCCCTTTATCAAGCAGATCCCTCTCAGCCTTGGCCCACTTAGGTCGGGCTTTGAGGTAGCCACCTGACCCCGTGCGATGGTGAAGCTTCTTCTTCGCAGCATTCTTCTTGTTTGGCGCTGACATCTTCTTACTCTTTTCCGATGTCTTGTGGGCCACAAATGCGGGCCAGTGATCTCTGATCTTCTCATACCGGCCGATGAATTCTGGTGTCTCTTCTTTGTCGACAAACGTTTTCAGCTCATTCTTCCACCTCCCGAATAGGTCTGCCATCTTCTTAAGAGCATGAGACTTGATTAATTGCTCTATAGCTAGCTTCTCCGGATCCTCCTCTGGCGGTAGGGTGAAATTTGCCTTCAGCTCAGTCCAAAGATCATCTTTCTGCATATCATTGACATAAGACACCTCAGGGTCTTCCTTCTTAGGCTTATACCATTGGTGGATGCTGATCGGGATCTTGTCCCTAACTAGAACCCTGCACTGAGCAGCAAATGCATCCTTTGTCCGGAGGGGTTGAATCGGTTGGCCGTCGCACGCGATTGCTGTGATCTCAAACCTTTCATCCGAGCGCAACTTTCTCTTTGGGCCTCGTCTCTTTACCGAAGTTGTGCTCGATCCGGAGAGCTAGAAAAAAGAAGAAAGACGAGTGTTAATTAATATGTGTACATACCAAAACAATGAATGCATCAATTAGCTAGTCAGCACATGCTTAACTAATATATTCACCTGGCCGGACTCTGTTCGGTCACCGGAGCCGTCACCACGGGCTCCTTCTTGCACCAACATTGGGTCACCGGAGCCATCATAATCATGTCTTTCCTCCTCCACTCTTCGATCACCGTAGCCTGCTTCTTCACCCTGTTCTTCCAGACCATCATTGTCGTAAAGATACGACAAGATATCACCTCCGGCTAAGATTATGTCCCCCAACACCTCTTCTGCTTGCTCATCTCGTCCGTGCTCCATTGTTTCTGCAAATGTTACAACATGGCAATTATTACACAAACATGACAGCAGGTGGATATATTAGTGCAAACGTAGACCTAGCTTATTCCGGGTTTGGGGTGGCCTAGGCAACGCTTCAAGGGTAGGGGCGCGGCGGGAGGGGGTAGGAGACCGACATCGTTTTTTTCTAGGGTTTGGGTGTCCTCAAGAGTTTTGGTCGAGCGAGAGGGCCGGGGGGTGCTCCCGTGGTATAAGTTAATTATCACGGTCGAGAGGGGGTATAAATATCGACCGTCCATCATGTCGAAGTTATCTGGGAGGGAGTTATATATATCGACAACGACAACATAAATACATGGGAAAATAATGTTATCGGGGAGGGGGTATATCGACCCCCCCCCCCACGTGTTGAAGTTATCGGGAGGGGGTTATATCGACAACGACGACATACATACACGGGAAAATAATGTTATCGAGGAGGGGGTATATCGATCCCCCCTCGTGTTGAAGTTATCCCCCCTCGTGTTGAAGTTATCGGGAGGGGGTAATATCGACAACGATGACATACATACACGGGAAAATAATGTTATCGGGGAGGGGGTATATCGACCCCCCCCCACGTGTTGAAGTTATCAGGAGGGGGTTATATCGACAACGACGACATATATACACGGGAAAATAATGTTATCGGGGAGGGGGTATATCGACCCCCCTCGTGTTGAAGTTATCCCCCCTCGTGTTGAAGTTATCGGGAGGGTATATATCGATGACGACAGACCCGATAAAACATAAGAAAACGAAGAAGAAATAAAAAGAGGAGAAGAAGAAAGGAATAGAGGAGAGGATTGAAGAAAAAAAGAAGAAAAAAAGAGGAGAAGAAGAAAGGAATAGAGGAGAAGAATAAAAAATAGAATTTTTTCTATTTTTTCTTCTTCTCCTCTATTCCTTTCTTCTTCTCCTCTTCTTTTTCTTCTTTTTTCCTCTTCTTATTTATTTCTCCTCTTCTTCCTCTCCTCTTCTTCTTTCTTTCCTCTTCTTATTTTCTTCTTTCCTATCCTTCTTTTTCTTCTTCTTCCCTTCCTAGCTAGATATATAAAACTTTTCTAAAATTGTAACATTTGCGTATATAAAACTTTGCCATGGATCATCATTTCTCATATATATCGAATATATATCCATTGTCATATATAAAAACTTTCTATATATGAACAAAAAACTTTCTATGAACAAAAAAACATTTTTGACATATATATTCATACATTTTGAACATCTACATACATACAATTTTTTTTGTTCACATATACATTATAGCCACATACACATATACATCAGATATGAACAAAATAATTAAAGTAATAAAAATAAAAAAACATATAGCCACATATGAACAAAAACATATAGCCACATACATACACATATACATTATATATATATGATCAAAAAACAATTAAACTAATAAAAAACAGAGCCGGGGCGGCGGCTCTCACAGCGGGGGCGGCTAGGACGATGGCGACGGCGGGGGCGGGCGAGGGCGCCGGCGCGCGGGGGCGGGGCGGGGCGGGGGCGGCGAGGGCGCCGGCAAGCACGCGCGGGCCGGGCAGGGGGCTCGGGGCACCGAGGCGGCGCGCGCGAGCAGGGGAGCACGAGGCGGGGCGGCGCGTGGGGGCAAGGCGACGGCGACGAGCACCGGGCGGCGACCCGTCGAGGCAAGGGCGCGGGGCGACGGCGACGAGGAGCGGGCGGCGACGGCGAGCACGGGCAGCCTGGCGGCGTCGGGGGCAACTGGCGAGGGATCTGAAAATTTCCCAAGTGTTGGCTTATATAGGCACACCTTTGGTCCCGGTTGGTGGCACCAACCGGGACCAATGCCACCCTTTAGTCCCGGTTGGTGCCACCAACCGGGACCAAAGGTCCCTTTTCAGCAACGCAAAAGGGCGGGAAGCGGCGGCCTTTGGTCCCGGTTGGTGGCACCAACCGGGACTAAAGGGGGGCATTGGTCCCGGTTGGTGCCACGAACCGGGACCAAAGGCCTTGCGCTGCCCGCGGCCAAAAGTTTAGTCCCACCTCGCTAGTTGAGAGGGGCTCGAAGTGGTTTATAAGCCCCACTGCGGCTGCCCTCTCGAGCTCCTCTCAAATGCAGGCTTACGGGCCTAATGTCACACTGTGCTGTCTGTGGGCCTATTGGGCCTTTTGCGGGCCTGAATCCTGGCCCAGGTTGGGTTTCTAGTCGTATTCAGGCCGTGGTGGCCCAATAGGTGGCAGTTTTTCAATTTTTTTTCCAGTTTTTTGGTTCTGTTTTTTGCATTATTTATTTTCGTTTGTTTTTTGCTTTATTTTTTAATTCTTTATGCTTTTAGGTCTGAAAATTTATAAACTTTCTGTTAGTGCCATTAGTTTTCAAATTTAAATAGTTAAAATTTGAATTCTATGAAATTTGTGTGAATCACAAGTTTGTGATTAACTTTACTATAAAAATAGTTTTTTTCAGTTTTTTGTTTTGTTTTTTGCATTATTTATTTTCTTTTGTTTTTTTCTTTATTTTTTTAATTCTTTTTGCTTTTAGTTTAGCAAAATTATAAACTTTCTGTTAGTGCCATTACTTTTAGAAAAAAAATATAAACTTTCTATTAGTGCCATTAGTTTTCAAACTTGAATTCTTTGAAATTTGTGTGAATCACAAGTTTGTGATTAACTTTAGTATAAAAATAGTTTTTTCATCTTTTTTTGTTTGTTTTTTGCATTATTTATTTTCTTTTGTTTTTTGCTTTATTTTTTAATTCTTTTTGCTTTTAGGTCAGCAAAATTATAAACTGTCTGTTAGTGCCATTAGTTTTAGAAAAAATATAAACTTTCTATTAGTGCCATTAGTTCTTTATGAAAATTCTTTTTGCTGTATTTAGTTTTTTTGTTTTCTTTTTTTCTATATTTATTTTGTTTTGTTTCTACTTACAACAAAAAACTTATTTATTTTATTTTATTTTGTTTCTAATTACTTATTTATTTTACTTTATGATAATTCTTTTTGCTATTAAAGTTTCTATCAAAAAAGTTCTTTATGAAAATTCTTTTTGCTTTTAATGATTTTGAACAGAAAATACTTCGATAATTTTAGTTGCATCAATTTTATATGATTTTAGTTTCAATAATAATAGAGGTTTCTTATAATGTTTTGAACAGAAAATACTTTGTTAATTTTAGTTTCATAAATTTTATTAAAGTTTATTTTATTTTGTCGGAACACAAGAAGTCCGGAGTTGTAATAAGTTATTAAAAATAAAAAAGAGGCGCAATGCTCGTTGATTTGCTTCAAGCCTTTCGGAATAGTGTAGACTGCACTGCAGATAGCTCGATGCAGTCTACCTTATTCCTCAAGGCTAGAAGCTAAGCAACGTGAGCATTGCGCCTCTTCTTCATCGTCTCTGCACTCAGGGCTTATAAACCGCTCCTAGTGCCTCTTAGCTAGCAAGGTGGGACTAAAAAACTGCTTAGTAAGAAACTCTAGTACTGGTTCGTGCCACGAACAGGTACTAAAGGTGCTCGTGGGGCCACAGCCTCATTAGTACCGGTTCGTGGCACCAACAGGGACCAAAGGGTGGAATTGGTCCCGGTTCGTGCCACCAACCGGGACCAATGGCCTTGCACAGCGGCGTGGTGGTGAGTTTAGTCCCACCTCGCTAGCTAAGAGAGAGCCGCAGCTGTTTATAAGGTGCGGTGCGCCTGAGCTGTCGAGCTCCTCTCTAAAGCAGGCTTACGGGCCTAACCTCTCTGTACATGCCTGTGGGCCTACTGGGTTTCTAATTGTATTCAGGCCGTGGTGGCCCAGTAGGTGGCATAATTTTTAATTTTTGGCCTGTTATTTTTCATGCATTTACTAATTATTTTGAGCTATAAGACCCTAAAATTGAAAAGCATTTCAAATGAACTCTGAAAAGGTTGAAAGTTGGCATGGTATCATCATTCCATCCACATAGCATGTGCAAGAAAGTTGAGAGGGTTACGGCAAAAACTACATGCACTTCTTGTACAAAACGGACAATTGTATCATACTCGTCTATTACAAAGTTGGCATGGTATCATCATAATAGTTGCGGGAGAAAGTCTTCACTTTTTCTTCGCTTGTGTCATTTGCTTATTGCGCCGTAACCATGGATAATCTTCATCGTTTATCAGGATGCTTGGGTCAGCCTTGACTTTGAAGGGAGAAATTTCATGAAACTTTTCATAATCTTTAGACATGTCTGTCTTGCCCTCCACTCCCACAATGTCCCTTTTTCCTGAAAGAACTATGTGGCGCTTTGGCTCATCGTATGATGTATTCGCTTCCTTATCTTTTCTTTTCCTCGGTCTGGTAGACATGTCCTTCACATAGATAACCTGTGCCACATCATTGGCTAGGACGAACGGTTCGTCAGTGTACCCAAGATTGTTCAGATCCATTGTTGTCATTCCGTACTGTGGGTGTACCTGTACCCCGCCTCCTGACAGATTGACCCATTTGCACTTAAACAAAGGGACCTTAAAATCATGTCCGTAGTCAAGTTCCCATATGTCCATTATGTAACCATAATATGTGTCCTTTCCCCTCTCGGTTGCTGCATCAAAGCGGACACCGCTGTTTTGGTTGGTGCTCTTTTGATCTTGGGCGATCGTGTAAAATGTATTCCCATTTATCTCGTATCCTTTGTAAGTCAATACAGTCGAAGATGGTCCCCTGGACAACGAGTACAACTCATCACAAACAGTGCTGTCATCTCTGTGACGTGTTTCCAACCAACTGCTGAAAGTCCTGATGTGTTCACATGTAATCCAGTCGTCACACTGCTCCGGGTGTTTGGAGCGTAGACTGTTCTTGTGTTCATCGACATACGGGGTCACCAAGGTAGAGTTCTGTAGAACTGTGTAGTGTGCTTGAGACCAAGAATATCCGTCCCTGCATATTATTGAGCCCCCCCCCCAAGCGTGCCTTTTCCAGTCAGTCTCCCCTCATACCGCGATTTAGGGAGACCTATCTTCTTAAGGCTAGGAATGAAGTCAACACAAAACCCAATGACATCCTCTGTTTGATGGCCCATGGAGATGCTTCCTTCTGGCCTAGCGCGGTTACGGACATATTTCTTTAGGACTCCCATGAACCTCTCAAAGGGGAACATATTGTGTAGAAATACGGGCCCCAGAATGACAATCTCGTCGACTAGATGAACTAGGACGTGCGTCATGATATTGAAGAAGGATGGTGGGAACACCAGCTCGAAACTGAGAAGACATTGTGCCACATCACTCCTTAGCCTTGGTATGATTTCTGGATCGATCACCTTCTGAGAGATTGCATTGAGGAATGCACATAGCTTCACAATGGCTAATCGGACGTTTTCCGGTAGAAGCCCCCTCAATGCAACCGGAAGCAGTTGCGTCATAATCACGTGGCAGTCATGAGACTTTAGGTTCTGGAACTTTTTCTCTGGCATATTTATTATTCCCTTTATATTCGACGAGAAGCCAGTCGGGACCTTCATACTGAGCAGGCATTCAAAGAAGATTTATTTCTCTTCTTTCGTAAGAGCGTAGCTGGCAGGACCTTCATACTGCTTCGGAGGCATGCCGTCTTTTTCGTGCAAACGTTGCAGGTCCTCTCGTGCCTCAGGTCTATCTTTTGTCTTCCCATACACGCCCAAGAAGCCTAGCAGGTTCACGCAAAGGTTCTTCGTCACGTGCATCACGTCGATTGAAGAGCGGACCTCTAGCTCTTTCCAGTAGGGTAGGTCCCAAAATATAGATTTCTTCTTCCACATGGGTGCATGTCCCTCAGCGTCATTCGGAACAGCTTGTCCGCCGGGACCCTTTCCAAAGATTACGTGTAAATCATTGACCATAGCAAGTATGTGATCACCGGTACGCATGGCGGGCTTCTTCCGGTGATCTGCCTCGCCTTTGAAATGCTTGCCTTTCTTTCGACATTGATGGTTGGTCGGAAGAAATCGACGATGGCCCAGGTACACATTCTTCCTTCTTTTGTCCAGGTATATACTTTCAGTGTCATCTAAACAGTGCGTGGTATCCCTTGTTTGTCTGTCCTGAAAGGTTACTGAGAGCGGGCCAATCGTTGATTGTTACAAACAGCAACGCGTGCAGGTTAAATTCCTCCTGTTTGTGCTCATCCCACGTACGTACACCGTTTCCATTCCACAGCTGTAAAAGTTCTTCAACTAATGGCCTTAGGTACACATCAATGTCGTTGCCGGGTTGCTTAGGGCCTTGGATGAGAACTGGCATCATAATGAACTTCTGCTTCATGCACATCCAAGGAGGAAGGTTATACATACATAGAGTCACGGGCCAGGTGTTGTGATTGCTGCTTTGCTCCCTAAAAGGATTAATGACATCCGCGCTTAAACCAAACCATACGTTCCTTGGGTCAGCTGCAAACTCAGCCCAGTACTTTCTCTCGATTTTTCTCCACTGCGACCCGTCAGCGGGTGCTCTCAACTTCCCATCTTTCTTACGGTCCTCACTGTGCCATCGCATCAACTTGGCATGCTCTTTGTTTCTGAACAGACGTTTCAACCGTGGTATTATAGGAGCATACCACATCACCTTCGCAGGAACCCTCTTCCTGGGGGGCTCGCCGTCAACATCACCAGGGTCATCTCGTCTGATCTTATACCGCAATGCACTGCATACCGGGCATGCGTTCAGATCCTTGTACGCACCGCGGTAGAGGATGCAGTCATTAGGGCATGCATGTATCTTCTGCACCTCCAATCCTAGAGGGCATACGACCTTCTTTGCTGCGTATGTACTGTCGGGCAATTCGTTATCCTTTGGAAGCTTCTTCTTCAATATTTTCAATAGCTTCTCAAATCCTTTGTCAGGCACAGCATTCTCTGCCTTCCACTGCAGCAATTCCAGTACGGTACCGAGCTTTGTGTTGCCATCTTCGCAATTGGGGTACAACCCCTTTTTGTGATCCTCTAACATGCGATCGAACTTCAGCTTCTCCTTTTGACTTTCGCATTGCGTCCTTGCATCGACTATGACCCGGCGGAGATCATCATCATCGGGCACTGGTTCCTCTTGATCTTCAGCAGCTTCCCCCCTTGCAGCATCATTGGGCACATCGTCTGGTTCCTCTTGATCTTCAGCAGCTTCCCCCCTTGCAACATCATTGGGCACATCGTCTGGTTCCTCTTGATCTTCAGCAGCTTCCCCCGTTGCAGCATCACCGTATTCAGGGGGCACATAGTTGTCATCGTCCTCTTCTTCTTCGCCGTCTTCCATCATAACCCCTATTTCTCTGTGCCTCGTCCAAACATTATAGTGTGGCATGAAACCCTTGTAAAGCAGGTGGATGTGAAGGATTTTCCGGTTAGAGTAAGACTTCGTATTCCCACATATATGGCATGGACAACACATAAAACCATTCTGCTTGTTTGCCTCAGCCACTTCGAGAAAATCATGCACGCCCTTAATGTACTCGGAGGTGTGTCTGTCACCGTACATCTATTGCCGGTTCATCTGCGTGCATTATATATAATTAAGTGTGTCAAAAACCATTACAGAACATCATGAATAGATAATTAAGTGACCAAATTAATAGAAGTTCATCATCACATTAGAACCAAAGTACATACATAGTTCTCATCTAACAACATATATATAGCTCTCCAGAGCATCTAATTAATTAAACCATACATTGAAACTATGTAAAACATTTCAATGCGAAAACAAATGCGATGATAATCGCAACCAAGGTAACAATTGATCCAACGGCATAATGATACCAAGCCTCGGTATGAATGGCATATTTTCTAATCTTTCTAATCTTCAAGCGCATTGCATCCATCTTGATCTTGTGATCATCGACGACATCCGCAACATGCAACTCCAATATCATCTTATCCTCCTCAATTTTTTTTATTTTTTCCTTCAAGTAATTGTTTTCTTCTTCAACTAAATTTAACCTCTCGGCAATAGGGTCGGTTAGAATTTCCGGTTCAACCACCTCCTAGATAAATAAAATCTATGTCACGTTGGTCGGTATATTTGTCATAAACAATAAATGAACCAAATAGTTATAGAAAGATAATATATACCACATCCGAATCATAGACAGGACGAGGGCCGGCGGGGGCGGATACCAAAACCATCGCACTATGTAATAAGAAGGAATAATAAAATTAACAAAATTAGACAAGTAACTATCTAAAGTAAGAATTTTTTTCCTTTCAGAAAGAAGATAGGAACAAGAGGCTCACCACGGTGGTGCTGGCAACGAGATCGGCGCGGGCGATCGACGGCGGTGAAGACAAGGACGGGACGTGACGGACCGCTAAACCTAGACAAATCTCGGGGAAAATGGAGCTCGGAGGTCGAGTTTCGAGAGGAGATAGATTAACTAGTGTGGCTCAGACATTTCATCGAACACCTCATGTGCATAGGAGGTGAGCTAGAGCACCACAAAGCCCTCCCCTCGCCGGCCAGAGAAAACAACTTTCGTGGAGTTTCAGGACTTTTGGAGTTGTGCAGAATAGGTCTCTAATATTTGCTCCTTTTACAGCCCAGAATTCCAACTGCCGGCATTCTCCCTCCTTATGTAAACCTTGTAAAATAAGAGAGAATAGGCATAAGTATTGTGACATAATGTGTAATAGCAGCCCATAATGCAATAAATATCAATATAAAAGCATCATGCAAAATGGACGTATCAACTCCCCCAAGCTTAGACCTCGCTTGTCCTCAAGCAGAAGCCGATAATGATAAATATGTCCACATGTTTAGAGGTAGAGGTGTCGATAAAATAAATTACGGACAGGAGGGCATCATGATTATTCTCATAACAGCAACATATATGGATAATGTCATATGATTTCTTATGCTCAAGTAATAATCTATTCACAATGTCAAGTATGAATCAGAAACTTCATTGAGAACCAACAAACTATAATCTCAGTCATTGAAGCAATTGCAATTTATCATAACATCAGAAAGAGTCTATGTCAGAGCTTTCCAGCAAGCCCCCATACTCAACTATCATTTAGTCTTTCACAATTGCTAACACTCACGCAATACTTGTATTTACGGAGTTTTCATCGGACACAGAGAAAGATAGGGGCTTATAGTTTCCCCTCCCAACCTTTTACCTCAAGGGTAATGTCAACAATAATAGTTCATGCTAACTTACATCCAATTAGATATATATATCAGGATCTTTCCACCACACTGTGCTTGCCAAAGGATAAAATGTAAAAAGGAAAGGTGAAAATCACCATGACTCTTGCATAAGGTTAAGAGATAAAAGTAAAAGATATGCCCTTCGCAGAGGGAAGCAGAGGTTGCCATGCGCTTTCAGAGTTGGATGCACAAAATCTTAATGCGAAAGAACGTCACTTTATATTGCCACTTGTGATATAGACCTTTATTATGCAGTCCGTCGCTTTATTTCTTCCACATCACAAGATCGTATAAAGCTTATGTCCTCCACACCAATCAATCGTACATATTTAGAGAGCAATTTTTATTGCTTGCACCGATGACAACTTACTTGAAGGATCTTACTCAATCCATAGGTAGATATGGTGGACTCTCATGGCAAAACTGGTTTAAGGGTATTTGGAAACACAAGTAGTATCTCTACTTGGTGCAAAGAATTTGGCTAGCATGAGGGGAAAGGCAAGCTCAACATGTTGGATGATCCATGACAATATACTTTATTTCAGATATAAGAAAACATAACCCATTACGTTGTCTTCCTTGTCCAACATCAACTCTTTAGCATGTCATATTTTAATGAGTGCTCACAGTCGTAAAAGATGTCCAAGATAGTATATTTATATATGAAACCTCTCTTTCTTTATTATTTCCTATTAATTGCAATGATGACCAAAACTATGTTTGTCAACTCTCAACAATTTTTAATCATCATACTCTTTCCATGTGAAGTCATTACTCTCCATAAGATCAATATGATCTCTTTGTTTCTTTTTATTCTTTTTCTCTTTTCTTTTATTCCCTCAAGATCATAGCAGGATAATCAAGCCCTTGACTCAACACTAATCTTTATTATATAACTCACGGACTCGATTACATAGAGGGATCATAAGGCAAAACTCAAGACTAGATCATACTAAAGCTTTATTCTACTAGATCAAAATATTACTAAAAGGATCGAACTAAGAAAAGCGGTAAAGATAGGAGTGTGATGGTGATACGATACCGGGGCACCTCCCCCAAGCTTGGCAGTTACCAAGGGGAGTGCCCATACCCATGTGATTATATCTCTTTTGCTGGTGAAGAAGATGGTGGTGATGATGGGTAGTCGCACATCGAGCGTAAGAGATCCTCCAACTTGCGGATAATGCCCTTGAGTGCAACAATATGCTCCTTCAACAAAATATTTTCACGTGTGAGATACTTGTTTTGTATACGAGCTAACTCAATCATCTTGAAAGCTTCAATTTCAGTTGGGGTAAGAAGATTGTGATCAAGTTCAAGGATGTCTTCTGTTGCCGGAACTTGGTCCTCCGTGGCCTTCTTGATTCCTTCATCCTTGTTGATCTCCATGGGTTCTTCCCTCTTCAGATCTATCTTCATTAGCCAAGCATCGTTGTCACCATTGTTGGAGGAGGGGGACGACATGATGCCTGGCCTTGACAACCCTGACAGAAAACAGCTCGAAACAAGAATAGAGGACAATTGCGTGATACAGGAGTCAAAACCTTCGGGAGATTATATAATGAATTTTGACCGACCAAAATACGTATCGTGCAAGAAAACGGAGTCCAGAGAGTGCAGAGGTGCCCACGAGGCAGGGGGCGCGCCCTCCACCCTCGTGGAGCCCTCATGTCCTTCCCAGACTGCTTCTTATTTTTCTATTTTTCTAAATATTCCAAAACAGAGAAAATTGCCATTAGGACTGTTTTGGAGTCGGTTTACTTACCGTACCACATACCTATTCCTTTTCGGAGTCTGAAACATTCCGGAAAGTGTCCCTTATGTATTCCTCCGGGGTTACGGTTTCAATAACATTGGTTTCAACATTTATAGGATTACCTGAGATATAGTGTTTGATTCTTTGACCGTTCACCACCTTTGGATTTGTGCCTTCGAAGTTGTTGATTTTTATGGCACTCGAACGATAGACCTCCTCGATAACATAAGGACCTTCCCATTTAGAGAGAAGTTTTCCTGCAAAAAATCTTAAACGAGAGTTGTATAGAAATATATAATCACCTACATTAAACTCACGCTTTTGTATTCTTTTGTCATGCCATCTTTTAACTTTTTCTTTAAACAATTTGGCATTCTCATAGGCTTGGGTTCTCCATTCATCAAGTGAGCTAATGTCAAATAACCTCTTCTCACCGGCAAGTTTGAACTCATAATTGAGTTCTTTAATAGCCCAATAAGCCTTATGTTCTAGTTCGAGAGGTAAGTGACATGCTTTTCCATAAACCATTTTATACGGAGACATACCCATAGGATTTTTATATGCAGTTCTATAGGCCCATAATGCATCATCAAGTTTCTTGGACCAATTCTTTCTAGATCTATTAACAGTCTTTTGCAAAATTAATTTGAGTTCTCTATTACTCAATTCTACTTGACCACTAGACTGTGGGTGATAAGGAGATGCAATTCTATGATTAACATCATACTTAGCAAGCATTTTACGAAAAGCACCATGAATAAAATGTGAACCACCATCAGTCATTAAATATCTAGGGACTCCGAACCTCGGAAAAATAACTTCTTTAAGCATTTTAATAGAGGTGTTATGATCAGCACTACTAGTTGGAATAGCTTCTACCCACTTAGTAATGTAATCAACAACAACTAAAATATGTGTATATCCATTAGAGGCAGGAAACGGTCCCATATAATCAAAGCCCCAGACATCAAATGGTTCAATAACAAGTGAATAATTCATAGGCATTTCTTGACGTCTACTAATATTACCAATTCTTTGACATTCATCACAAGATAAGACAAACTTACGGGCATCCTTGAAGAGAGTAGGCCAATAAAAACCGGATTGCAATACCTTATGTGCAGTTCTATCTCCAGCATGGTGTCCTCCATAAGCCTCGGAGTGACACTTCATAGGATCTGTTCCTGTTCATGCTCAGGTACACAACGTCTAATAACACCATCTACTCTTTCTTTATAAAGATGTGGGTCATCCCAAAAGTAATGTCTCAAATCATAGAAAAACTTTTTCTTTTGCTGGTATGTGAAACTAGGTGGTATAAATTTAGCAACAATGTAATTAGCATAATCCGCATACCATGGAGCAGTATGAGAAGCATTTATGACATTTAATTGTTCATCAGGAAAGCTATCATCAATAGGTTGTGGGTCATCAAGAACATTTTCTAACCTAGACAAGTTGTCTGCAACGGGGTTCTCAGCTCCCTTTCTATCAATAATATGCAAATCAAATTCTTGTAGCAAGAGAACCCATCTAATATGTCTAGGTTTAGCATCTTTCTTTTCCATAAGATATTTAATAGCAGCGTGATCGGTGTGAATAGTTACTTTAGAATCAACAATATAAGGTCTGAACTTATCACAAGCAAATACAACTTCTAAGAATTCTTTTTCAGTAGTAGCATAATTTCTCTGGGCATTGTCTAGAGTTTTACTAGCATATTGAATAACATTTAATTTCTTATCAACTCTTTGCCCTAGAACAGCACCTACAGCATAATCACTAGCATCACACATAATTTCAAAGGGTAAATTCCAATCAGGTGGCTGAACAATAGGTGTAGAAATCAATGCTTTCTTAAGTATTTCAAATGCTTCTACACAATCATCATCAAAGACAAATGGTATATCTTTTTGTAATAGATTAGTCAGAGGCCGAGAATTTTTTGAGAAGTCCTTAATGAACCTCCTATAAAACCCGGCATGACCAAGGAAACTTCTTATACCTTTGATGTCCTTGGGACATGGCATCTTTTCAATAGCATCAACTTTAGCTTTATCAACTTCAATACCTTTTTGAGAAATTTTATGCCCCAAGACAATGCCTTCATTAACTATAAAGTGGCACTTCTCCCACTTCAAGACAAGATTAGTTTCTTCACATCTCTGCAAAACTCGATCAAGGTTGCTCAAGCAATCTTCAAAAGAGGATCCATAAACAAAGAAATCGTCCATGAAAACCTCGCAAATCTTTTCACAGAAGTCAAAGAATATAGCCATCATGCATCTTTGAAATGTAGCCGGTGCATTAGATAAAGCAAAAGGCATACGTCTATAAGTAAAAGTACCGAAAGGGCAAGTAAATGTGGTCTTAGCTTGATCATCAGCTGACACAGGTATTTGAGAGAAACCAGAATAACCATCTAGAAAGCAAAAATGTGTATGTTTGGATAATCTTTCTAGCATTTGATCAATAAAAGGTAAGGGGTAATGATCTTTTTTAGTAGCTTTATTTAATTTGCGGAAATCAATTACCATCCTATAACCTGTAATAATTCTTTGAGGAATCAATTCATATTTATCATTAGGAACGACAGTAATACGTCCCTTCTTAGGGACACAATGGACAGGACTTACCCATTGACTATCAGTAACGGGATAAAATATACCTGCCTCAAGGAGCTTTAGTATTTCCTTTCTTACCACTTCTTTCATTTTAGGATTCAGCCGTCGTTGGTGATCAATAACGGGTTTGGCATCTTTCTCCAAATTTATTTTGTGTTGACATAGAGTGGGACTAATGCCCTTAAGATCATCAAGAGTATATCCAATAGCAGCACGGTGCTTCTTCAGAGTTTTCAATAATTTTTCTTCCTCCTTCTCTGAAAGGTTAGCACTAATAATAACAGGATATATCTTCTTTTCATCAAGGTAAGCATATTTAAGAGTATCAGGCAATGGTTTAAGCTCAAACACGGGATCACCCTTGGGTGGAGGAGGATCCCCTAAGATTTCAACAGGCAAGTTGTGTTTCAGAATAGGTCCCTGTTTAAAGAATACTTCATCTATTTCCCTTCTTTAATTCATAAACATATCATTTTCATGGTCTAGCAAATATTGTTCTAAAGGATCATTAGGAGGTACGGCAATAGAAGCAAGACCAATAATTTCATCTTTACTAGGCAATTCTTCTTCACGGTGTTGTCTATGAAATTTAGAGAAATTAAACTCATGAGACATATCACCTAAACCAATCGTAACAACATCCTTTTTGCAGTCTATCTTAGCATTAACAGTGTTCAAGAAAGGTCTACCAAATATAATGGGACAAAAGCTATCTTGTGGGGAACCAAGAACAAGAAAATCAGCAGGATATTTAGTTTTCCCACAC
This sequence comes from Triticum aestivum, assembly GCF_018294505.1. NCBI lineage: Eukaryota > Viridiplantae > Streptophyta > Magnoliopsida > Poales > Poaceae > Triticum > Triticum aestivum. The sequence goes on from NC_057802.1 coordinate 525,183,787, forward strand.
AAGACTTCAACATCTCTAACAATCCCAATCGGTGAAATAGTATCTCTATTGGCAAGTTTAATTGTGACATCAATATCTTCTAACTCAGCAGGTGCAATATCATGCATAATTTCATTGTATAAGTCAATAGGTATTGCACTAGCACTAGCACCCATGTCACATAAGCCATGATAACAATGATCTCCTATTTTAACAGAAATAACAGGCATGCCTACCACAGGTCTATGTTTATCTTTAGCACAAGGTTTAGCAATTCTAGTAGTCTCACTACAGAAATAAATAACATGCCCATCAATATTATCAGCCAAGAGATCTTTATCCATAGCAATATTAGGTTCAACTTTAACTTGCTCAGGAGGTGTATAAGTTCTAATATTGCTTTTACGAACCACAGTTGAAGCTTTAGCATGATCCTTTATTCTAACAGGGAAAGGTGGTTTTTCAACATAAGCAGTAGGAACAATAGGATCATTATAAGTGATAGTCTTTTCTTCGACTTTAATAGGTGCAGCTACTTTTACTTCTATGGGAGGATGATATTTAAACCACTTCTCCTTAGGGAGATCAAGATGAGTAGCAAAAGATTCACAAAAGGAAGCTACTATCTTAGAGTCAAGTCCGTATTTAGTGCTAAATTTACGGAAAACATCGGTATCCATAAAAGATCTAACACAATCAAACTTAGGTGTCATACCTGACTCCTTACCTTCGTCGAGATCCCAATCTTCAGAGTTGCGTTTAATTATTTCCAATAAATCCCATTTGAATTCAATAGTCTTCATCATAAAAGGGCTAGCACAAGAAGTATCGAGCATGGTGCGATTGTTATCAGAAAGCCGAGCATAAATTTTTTGAATAATCATTTCTCTTGAGAGCTCATAATTGGGGCATGAATATAACATTGATTTAAGCCTCCCCCAAGCTTGAGCGATGCTTTCTCCTTCGCGAGGCCAAAAATTATATATATAATTGCGATCACGATGAACAAGATGCATAGGATAAAACTTCTGATGAAATTCCAATTTCAATCGTTTGTAGTTCCATGATCCCATATCATCACATAGCCTATACCATGTCAATGCATCTCCCTTCAAAGATAAAGGGAAGACCTTCTTCTTGATAACATCATCGGGCATACCTGCAAGCTTAAATAATCCACAAACTTCATCCACATATATTAGGTGCTCATCAGGATGTAATGTTCCATCTCCTGCAAAAGGATTAGCTAGCAGTTTTTCTACCATACCCGAAGGAATTTCAAAGTAGACATTTTCATTTTCAGTAGGTTCAGTAGGTTGAGGAGCAACTCTTTGCTCTACTGGTCGGGGTGAAGATACCCCGAACAAGCCCCTCAGAGGATTACTTTCCATAGTAACAAGTGACAGTAAATTTCAGCACACTATATAAATTTTTCCTTACCAAATTCCACCTACCAAAGGCGCTTCACTCCCCGGCAACGGCGCCAGAAAAGAGTCTTGATGACCCACAAGTATAGGGGATCTATCATAGTCCTTTCGATAAGTAAGAGTGTCGAACCCAACGAGGAGCAGAAGGAAATGATAAGCGGTTTTCAGCAAGGTATTCTCTGCAAGCACTGAAATTATAGGTAACAGATAGTTTTGTGATAAGATAATTTGTAACGAGCAACAAGTAACAAAAGTAAATAAAGTGCAGCAAGGTGGCCCAATCCTTTTTGTAGCAAAGGACAAGCCCGAACAAACTCTTATATAGAGAAAAGCGCTCCCGAGGACACATGGGAATTATCGTCAAGCTAGTTTCATCACGTTCATATGATTCACGTTCGGTACTTTGATAATTTGATATGTGGGTGGACCGGTGCTTGGGTGCTGCCCTTACTTGGACAAGCATCCCACTTATGATTAACCCCTATTGCAAGCATCCGCAACTACAAAAGAAGTATTAAGGTAAACCTAACCATAGCATGAAACATATGGATCCAAATCAGCCCCTTACGAAGCAACGCATAAACTAGGGTTTAGGCTTGTGTCACTCTAGCAACCCATCATCTACTTATTACTTCCCAATGCCTTCCTCTAGGCCCAAATAATGGTGAAGTGTCATGTAGTCGACATTCACATAACACCACTAGAGGAGAGACAGCATACATCTCATCAAAATATCGAATGAATACCAAATTCACATGACTACTAATAGCAATACTTCTCCCATGTCCTCAGGAACAAACGTAACTACTCACCAAGCATATTCATGTTCATAATCAGAGGAGTATTAATATGCATAAAGGATCTGAACATATGATCTTCCACCAAATAAACCAACTAGCATCAACTACAAGGAGTAATCAACACTACTAGCAACCTACACGTACCAATCCCAGACTTAGAGACAAGAATTGGATACAAGAGATGAACTAGGGTTTGAGAGGAGATGGTGCTGGTGAAGATGTTGATGGAGATTGGCCCTCTCCCGATGAGAGGAGCGTTGATGATGACGATGGCGATGATTTCCCCCTCCCGGAGGGAAGTGTCCCCGGCAGAACAGCTCCGCCAGAGCCCTAGATTGGTTCCGCCAAGGTTCCGCCTCATGGCGGCGGAGTCTCATCCCGAAAGCTTGCCTCTCATTTTTCTTCGGACGAAAGACTTCATATAGCATAAGATGGGCACCGAAGGGCCAATAGGGGGCCCACGAGGCAGGGGGGCGCCCAGGGGGTAGGGCGCGCCCCCACCCTCGTGGCCAGGGTGTGGGCCCCCCTCTGGTATTTCTTTCGCTCAGTAGTTTTTATTATTTCCAAAAACAACTTTCGTGGAGTTTCAGGACTTTTGGAGTTGTGCAGAATAGGTCTCTAATATTTGCTCCTTTTCCAGCCCAGAGTTCCAGCTGCCGGCATTCTCCCTCCTTATGTAAACCTTGTAAATAAGAGAGAATAGGCATAATTATTGTGACATAATGTGTAATAACAACCCATAATGCAATAAATATCGATATAAAAGCATGATGCAAAATGGACGTCTCAGTCACCCACTTGACGCCGCCCCTACAGCGCCAGTACTCTCCTTCGGCACAAAAGATAGCAAGAACTTGGTTTTCGAGGGAATAGCGAAGTGCCCATTCACTTTCAGCCATCGGCCTCGTGTCCGCTAACTCATCAAGAGCTGCTATCTCCTCAACTAACCTAGCTCGCTCCTTCTTGGCTTCGCTCCCATAATTTGCCCCCCATCCCCTGAGGAAAGAGCGCAGAGCCGCAATAACTACTTGACTTGAGTCCTAATCGTGTTGTCTTGCTAGGTGAAACAACATCTCATGGACATTTATATAAATCACTGAATCATGTTTCACACAGGCATGCACAACAACAGATTGAGTGGGAGACTATCTGCTGATGGTCTTTTGGTTCTTCTATCTTCCTTTTGCCATCTTGTTGATCGCCTTCCGTCAGTGTCACGACAGAACAACACGCTCGTTGTGAGTGTCTCAGTGAATGTCATCCTAGCATAGCTACCAGATAAAAACTTATCATCATCAGAAACTTTGTAGTTCAATTAGATCACTGGCAACTACGTCAGTCCAGCCCCATGTGCCAAGATGCAGCAGCAGGCAACAACTCCAACACTAGTGGCTAGTGACGCATCGAGCAGAGTTGCGCCTTCCTGGGCGAGCCTCCGGCGCGCCGAGGAGTGTGGTCGTGGATGGCGGGGCATAGCAGCGGGGATGGAGCTTCGATGCTTCCGTGACAGAGTGAGAAGAAGAGTTGTGGCGGTGGTGGCGACCACGAGCGTGGCGGTGGCGAAGAAAAGGGGATTAGGTAAACGGGATACCCTAACTATCTTGCTTTCTTTGAGATTCGTTTTTGTAGGTGTCACGCGATGGAGAGGGTCTCACGATCGCAGCGTGTGATTCCAGCACCACCCGTCCATCCCTCTGTCGCCCACCATTGCTATATAAACCACTGCCCCGGCCATAGCCGCCGTCATCCGCCTCCGATTCCTCCCTGCATCACTCCCACCATGGATTCCTCCCCTGCCAAAGCTCTCTAGGATAGGTTGACGCTGGACTAGAAGAAGGAGATGGCCGCCATTGCTGTCTGATGTCGCTTGAAGCTACGTCGGTATTTCCCCAAAGAGGAAGGGATGATGCAGCACAGCGGCGGTAGGTATTTCCCTTAGATATGAAACCAAGGTTATCGAACCAGTAGAAGAACCAAGCAACACAATGTAAACAGCGCCTGCACACAGATAACAAATCCTCGCAACCCGACGTGTTAAACGGGTTGTCAATCCCTTCCGGGGTACGGCGCCTCAAGATAGGCAAACAGACGTGAGATAAATTGTAGTAGATTGATAGATCGAACGCCAAATAAAATAAATAGAAATAAAACGCAACAAGGTATTTTTATATTTTTGTTTTAATAGATCTGAAAATAAATGCAAGGAAAAAGTAGATCGCAAAGGAAAATATATGAAAAAGAAGACCCGGGGCCGTAGGTTTCACTAGTGGCTTCTCTCAAGAAAAATAGCAAATGGTGGGTGAACAAATTACTATTGGGCAATTGACAGAACTTCGAATAATCATGACGATATCCAGGCAATGATCATTATATAGGCATCACGTCCAAGATTAGTAGACCGACTCCTGCCTGCATCTACTACTATTACTCCACACATCGACCGCTATCTAGCATGCATCTAGTGTATTAAGTTCATGGAAAACGGAGTAATGCAATAAGAATGATGACATGATGTAGACAAGATCTATCTATGTAGAGATAGACCCCATCGTTTTATCCTTAGTAGCAACAATACATACGTGTCGTTTCCCCTTCTGTCACTGGGATCAAGCACCGTAAGATCGAACCCCACTACAAAGCACCTCTTCCCATTGCAAGATAAATAGATCAAGTTGGCCAAACAAAACCCAAATATCGGAGAAGAAATACGAGGCTATAAGCAATCATGCATATAAGAGATCAAAGAAACTCAAATAACTTTCATGGATATAAAAAGATAGATCTGATCATAAACTCAAAGTTCATCGATCCCAACAAACACACCGCAAAAGAGTTACATCATATGGATCTCCAAGAGACCATTGTATTGAGAATTCAACGAGAGAGATGAAGCCATCTAGCTACTAACTACGGACTTGAAGGTCTACAAAGAACTACTCATGCATCATCGGAGAGGCACCAATGGAGGTGGTGAACCCCATCCAAGATGGTGTCTAGATTGGAACTGGTGGTTTTGGACTCTGCGGCGGCTGGATGAATATTTCGTCGACCTGCTTAGGGTTTCTAGAACATTGGGGTATTTATAGAGCAAAGAGGCGGTCTGGGGGCACCCGAGGTGGGCACAACCCACCAGGGCGCGCCTGGGCCTCCTGGCGCGCCCTGGTGGGTTGTGCCCCCCTCGGGGCACCCCCTAGGCGTAGCCAGGGCCCATTACGTTTCTTCTGGTCCAAAAAAAATCTCCGTGGAGTTTCATTGCGTTTGGACTCCGTCTGATATTGATTTCCTGCGATGTAAAAAACGTGCAGAAAACAGCAACTGGCACTTGGCACTATGTCAATAGGTTAGTACCAAAAAATGATATGAAATGACTATAAAATGATCGTAAAACATCCCAGATTGATAATATAACAACATGGAACAATAAAAATTTATAGATACGTTGGAGACGTATGAGCATCCCAAGCTTAACTCCTACTCACCCTCAAGTAGGTAAGAGATAAAAACAGAATTTCTGATGTGTAATGCTGCCTATCATGTCATATCATAATCTTTTCTTTATAGCATGGACAATTGGACTTTTATGTGATTCAAAGCGCGCAATAGTCTTGTTTTGACATGATAATTTAAATACTCAAGCATATCAACAAGCAACCATTTCTTTCAAAATATCAACGCTAAAATAAGTTATCCCTAGCCCGTCATGCTCAACCATTGATCCATTCATAAAACACACTCGAATATTACCTACACCCAATAATTAAGTACGATCATATTGCCTCTAGTTGGTGATTTTGTAAGAGAATATGAAGACTCGAATTCAAAATAAAAATTGCATAAAGTAAAAGAAAGGCCCTTCGCAGAGGGAAGTAGGGATTTGTAGAGGTGCCAGAGCTCAAAGCGAAAAATTAGAGATAAAAACATTTTGGGAGGTGTATCCATCCCACCAGCGAAAACGACTTAGAGTTCCCAACACTTTCCATGCTAGATATATCATAGGCGGTTCCCAAACAGAAAATAATGTTTATTCCTTTTTCCACCATACTTTCACTTTCCATGGCTAGCCGTATCCACGGTTGCCCTCCATACCAACACTTTCCAAGGAATTTATTATTTGACAACATAAAGTAAATTCATTTTTGCATTTCGGGACTGGGCATCCCTAATACCTTTGCCTTACTCTCGTGCAATGACAAGTGAATAAACACTCATCGTGAGAATAACACATCTTGCATTGAAAATATTAGCCACCCCTCACCGCTCAGCGAGCGAAACAAACACACAAAAGAGAAGTTTATTTTGAAAATTAGAGATGGCACATGCAAATTTGCTTAGAACGGCAAAAGAATACCACATATAGGTATATATAGTGGACTCATGTGGCAAAACTGGTATAAAGGATTTTAGATGCACAAGTGGAGATCATACTTGGTGCAAAATGAAGGCTAGCAAAAAGATTGAGAAGCGACCAACCAAGAAACGAATAATCTCATAAGCAAGCATTAAGCATAATTAACACTGAATAATGCACCACAAGTAGGATATAATTTCATTGCATGACTATTGACTTTCGTGCTTGCATAGGGAATCACAAACCTTAACACCAATATTCTTACTAAAGCATAATTACTCATCAACATAACTCACATATCACATCATCATATCTCAAAACTATTACTAAGAATCAAGTTTATTTTGTCCAATGATCTTCATGAAAGTTTTTATTATATCCTTCTTGGATATCTATCTCTTTGGGATTAATTTTCATATGTTGCTTTTCATAAGCTCAAACAAATATAAGTGAAGATCATGAGCATAATTCTTTTTTCTTTCTTTGTCTCAAAATAATTTAAGTGAAGCATGAGAGAATTTCTTGAAAAATTTAATAACTCTCAAAAAAATCTAAGTGAAGCAAGAGAGCATTTCTTCAAAAATAATAAAGCACACCGTGCTCAAAAAGATATAAGTAAAGCACTAGAGCAAGTCCATTGCTCATAAAAATTTAAGTGAAGCATAGAGAGCAATTCTAACAAGTCATGACATAATTTTGGCTCTCTCAAATAGGTGTGTCCAGCAAGGATTGATGACTTAAAACACAAAATAAAACAAGCAAAGACTCATATCATACAATGCGCTCCAAGCAAAACACATATCATGTGACGAATAAAAATATAGCTTCGAGTAAAATACCGATGGTGAAGAAAGAGGGGATGCCACTCGGGGGCATCCCCAAGCTTAGTTGGTTGCTCGTTCTTAGGATAATAGCTTGGGATGCCGGGGCATCCCCAAGCTTAGGCTCTTCTATCCTTCCTTCATCCATCGCAAGATAACCCAAAACTTGAAAACTTCAATCACAGAAAACTCAACAAAACCTTCGTGAGATCCGTTAGTATAAGAAAGAAACCCACTACTATAAGTACTGTACCAAACCAATTCATATTTTGTTTTTGCATTATATATACTGTATTCCAACTTTTCTATGGCAAAAAGTCATCAAAGGAAATGATAGAGCCATCATAAATGCACACAACGCAAAGAAAACAGAATCTGTCAAAACAGAACAGTCTGTAGCAATCTGACTATTTCGAAAACTTCTGTAACTCGAAAAATTCTGAAAAACTAGGACGACCTGGGTAATTTGTATATTAATCTTCTGCAAAAAGAATCAGGGAAAAATCTCTTTCTGATAAAAAAATGAGAATTGTTTTCGTGAGCGCAAAGTTTCTGTCTTTTTCAGCAAGATCAAACAACTACCACCCAAGAAGATCCTATTGGTTCTACTTGGAACAAACATTAATTAAAACACAAAAAACACAATCATAACAGTAGCATAGTTGTGTAAACACTCAAGAATAGAAAGCAAAAATAAATTTTATTCGTTGGGTTGCCTCCCAACAAGCGCTATAGTTTTATGCCCTTAGCTAGGCATAAAGCAAGAATTTAAGTTTTGTCATCTTTGGTTCGAGATCCATAAGATGCACTCATGATTGATTCATAAGTTGGCTTAATTCTTGTTCTAGGAAAGTGTTCCATACCCTTCCTCAAAGGAAATTGGAACTTAATATTGCCTTCTTTCATATCAATCACGGCACCGATAGTGCGTAAAAACGGTCTACCAAGAATAATTGGACAAGAGGGATTGCAATCAATATCAAGAACAATAAAATCTATGGGCACATAATTCCTATTTGCAAGAATAAGAACATCATTAATTCTTCCCATAGGCTTTTTAATAGTGGAATCCGCCAAGTGCAAATTCAAAGAACATTCTTCAAGATTAGTAAGACCAATCACATCACATAAAGATTTCGGAATTGTAGAAACACTAGCGCCCAAGTCACACAAAGCAAAACACTCATAATTTTTAATCTTGACTTTGATAGTAGGTTCCCACTCACCATGCAATTTTCTAGGAATTGATACTTCTGATTCCAACTTTTCTTCAAAGGCTTTCATCATAGCATCAACAATATGTTTAGTAAAAGCTTTATTTTGTTCATAAGCATGGGGTGAATTCATCATGGATTGCAACAAAGAAATACAATCAATCAAGGAGCAACTATCATAATTAAAGTCTTTGTAATCCAAAAGAGTGTGCACGTCACTAGTTTAAGTTTTAACATCTCCAAACCCACTTTTATCAATTTTTTCAACAAGATTTTCACCCTCCAAAATATTGGGACGCCTTCTACCTAAAGTTGACTCTTCTCCAGTCCCCTTTTCATCAATCTTAACTTTACTAAACAAGGAATCAATAGAAGAAACACCAATCATTTTAAGATCTTCATCACTTTTGTGAAAGAAATCACTAGAAAATGCTTTTTCTAAAAATTCTCTTTTAGCTCTAAGCATAGCAGTTCTTTTTCTTGCTTTCATCCATAGAAACATAAGGGGATTTAATTGATTCATCTACTTTAGGCACAACAAATTTCGTCTTGAGATTTTCCACACCATGAGCAATTCTATCAACACTTCTAGACAAATCATCAATCTTACTCAACTTTTCTTCTATGAACGTGTGAAAAACCTTTTGTGTGTTGATAAATTCTTTAATATTATTCTCAAGATAAGGGGTGTTCCTATTATTATTATAATATTGATTTCCATAGGAATTACCATAATTATTAGAGGAATTACTAGGTGTCGTGGAATTGTCACGGCAGATGTCCTAGTGTGAGAACTTAGTCGTGGAGCCATCGCAATGATATTAGCTTAAAGGGGTTAATCAGGACAAAGGACACGAGGAGTTTATACTGGTTCAGCCCCTTGCGGTGAAGGTAAAGGCCTAATCCAGTTGAGGTGGTATTGCTAGGGTTTCGATGACCAGGGAGCGAATACGCTTAGCCTGGCTCTCGATCTGTTGTTTTTTGCCCTAAGCCGCTGCCGGGTCGTCCCCTTATATACACGGGTTGACGCCCTGCAGCCTACAGAGTCCCGACCGGCTCATACAACGTGTCCGGCTCGGTGACTTACTTTACATGTCGCGGTTTATATTCATGGGCCTTAAGCCGCCTTCGGGTTTGCGTGTTGGGGATCGATGCAGAAATTAAAAAAATTCTACGCATCACCAAGATCAATCTATTGAGAGACTAGCAACAAGAGAGAGGTGAGTGCATCTTCATACCCTTGAAGATCGTGATGCGGAAGCATTACAAGAACGCGGATGAAGTAGTCGTACTCGCAGCGATTCAGATCGCGGTTGATTCCGATCTAAGCGCCGAACAACGGCGCCTCCGCGTTCAACACACGTACAGCCCGGGGACGTCTCCTCCTTCTTGATCCAGCAAGGGGAGAGGAGAAGTTGAGGGAGAGCTCTGGCAGCACGACGGCGTGGTGGTGGAGCTTGCACTTCTCCAGCAGGGCTTCGCCAAGCACTACGGAGGAGGAGGAGGTGTTGAGGAGGGAGAGGGCTGCGCCAGGGGAAGGGGTGCGGCTCCCATGCGCCTCCCCACTATAAATAGGGGTGGAGGGGGCTGGTTTCTTGCCCTCCAAGTCCATTGGGGCGTTGGCAAAGGTGGGAGAAAGAAATCTTATCATTTCCCTTCCCCGCCGATTGTTATCCCCCCTTTTTAGGGATCTTGATCTTATCCCTTCGGGATATGATCTTATTCCTTCTAAGGGGGGATCTTGGTGCGCCTTGACCAGGGTGTGGGGCCTTGCCCCCACTATCCACTTTCATGTGGGTCCCCCCATGCAGGTGGGCCCCACTCCAGAACCTTCTAGAACCTTCCTGGTACAATACCGAAAAATCCCGAACATTTTCCGGTGGCCAAAATAGGACTTCCCATATATAAATCTTTACCTCCGGACCATTCCGGAACTCCTGACGTCTAGGATCTCATCCGGGACTCCGAACAACATTCGGTAACTGCACACTAATTCCCATAACAACTCTAGCGTCACCGAACCTTAAGTGTGTAGACCCTACGGGTTCAGGAATCATGCAGACATGACCGAGACAGCTCTCTGGCCAATAACCAACAACGGGATCTGGATACCCACGTTGGCTCCCACATGTTCCATGCTGATCCCATCAAATGAACCACGATGTCGGGGATTCAATCAATCCTGTATACAATTCCCTTTGTTAATTGGTACTTTACTTGCCCGAGATTCGATCGTCGGTGTCCCAATACCTCGTTCAATCTTGTTACCGGCAAGTCACTTTACTCGTTTCGTAATGCATGATCCCGTGACTAACTACTTAGTCACATTGAGCTCATTATGATGATGCATTACCGAGTGGGCCCAGAGATACCTCTCCGTCATACGGAGTGACAAATCCCAGTCTCGATTCGTGCCAACCCAACAGACACTTTCGGAGATACATGTAGTGTACCTTTATAGCCACCCAGTTACGTTGTGACGTTTGGCACACCCAAAGCACTCCTACGGTATCCGGGAGTTGCACAATCTGATGGTCTAAGGAAATGATACTTGACATTAGAAAAGCTTTAGCAGATGAACTAAACGATCTTGTGCTATGCTCAGGATTGGGTCTTGTCCATCACATCATTCTCCTAATGATGTGATCCCGTTATCAACGACATCCAATGTCCATGGTCAGGAAACCGTAACCATCTATTGATCAACGAGCTAGTCAGCTAGAGGCTCACTAGGGACATGTTGTGGTCTATGTATTCACACATGTATTACGATTTCCGGATAACACAATTATAGCATGAACAATAGACAATTATCATGAACAAGGAAATATAATAATAACCACTTTATTATTGCCTCTAGGGCATATTTCCAACAGTCTCCCACTTGCACTAGAGTCAATAATCTAGTTCACATCACTATGTGATTGTAATGAATCCAACACCCATGGGGTTTGATCATATCTCGCTTGTGAGAGAGGTTATTAGTCAACGGGTCTTGAACCTTTCAGATCCGTGTGTGCTTTACAAATCTCTATGTCATCTTGTAGATGCAGCTTCCATGCGCTACTTGGAGCTATTCCAAATAACTGCTCTACTATATGAATCCGGTTTACTACTCAGAGTCATCCGGATTAGTGTCAAAGTTTGCATCGACGTAACCGTTTACGACGAACTCTTTTACCACCTCCATAATCGAGAAAATTCCTTAGTCCGCTAGTTACTAAGGATAAGTTTGACCGCTGTCATGTGATCCATTCATGGATCACTCTTGTACCCCTTGATTGACTCATGGCAAGGCACACTTCAGGTGTGGTACACAACATAGCATACTGTAGAGCCTACGTCTAAAGTATAGGGGATGACCTTCGTCCTTTCTCTCTCTTCTGCCGTGGTCAGATCTTGAGTCTCACTCAATGCTCACACCTTATAACACAACCAAGAACTTCTTTGCTGATCTATTTGAACTCCTTCAAAATCTTGTCACGGTATGTATTCATTTCAAAGTACTGTTAAGCGTTTTTTATCTATCCTTATAGATCTTGATGCTCAATGTTCAAGTAGCTTAATCCAGGTTTTCCATTGAAAAACAGCTTTCAAATAACCCTATATGCTTTCCAGAAATTCTACATCATTTCTGATCAACAATATGTCAACAACATATACTCATCAGAAATTCTATAGTGCTCCCAGTCACTTCTTTGAAAACACAAGTTTCTCATAAACTTTGTATAAACCCAAAATCTTTGATCATCTCATCAAAGCGTATATTCCAACTCCGAGATGCTTAATCCAGTCCTTAGAAGGATTGCTGGAGCTTTGCATACTTGTTAGCATATTTCAGGATTGACAAAACCTTATGGTTGTATCACATACAACCTTTCCTCAAGAAAATCATCGAGGAAACAATGTTTTGACATCCTATCTGCAAGATTTCATAAATAATGCAGTAACTGCTAATATAATTCCAACAGACTCTTAGCATCGCTACGAGTGACAGAGTGTCATCGTAGTCAACTCCTTGAACTTGTCGGAAAACATCTTAACGACAAGTCGAGCTTTCTTAATGGTGATACTTACCATCATTGTATGTCTTCCTTTTAAAATCCATCTGTACCCATTAGCTTTACGACCATCAAGTAGTTCTTCCAAAGTCTATACTTTGTTTTCACATATGGATCCTCTCGGATTTTATGGCCTCAAGCCATTTGTCGGAATCCGGGCCCACCATCGCTTCTCCATAGCTCGTAGGTTCATTGTTGTCTAGCAACATTACCTCCATGACAGGATTACGTACCACTCTGAAATAGTACGCATCCTTGTCGACCTACGAGGTTTGGTAGTGACTTGATCCGAAGTTTCATGATCACTATCATCAGCTTCCACTTATATTAGTGTAGGCGCTACAGGAACAACTTCCTGTGCCCTGCTACACACTTGTTGAAGTGACGGTTCAGTAACCTCATCAAGTCTCCATCCTCCCACCCAATTCTTTCGAGAGAAACTTTTCCTCGAGAAAGGACCCGTTTCTAGAAACAATCACTTTTGCTTCCGGATCCGAAATAGGAGGTATACCCAACTGTTTTGGGTGTCCTATGAAGATGCATTTATCCGCTTTGGGTTCGAGCTTATCAGGCTAAACCCTTTTCACATAAGCATCGCAGCCCCAAACTTTTAAAAAATGACAGCTTAGGTTTCTCTAAACCATAGTTCATACGGTGTCATCTCAACGGAATTAAATGGTGCCCTATTTAAAGTGAATGCGGTTGTCTCTAATGCCTAACCCATAAACGATAGTGGTAATTCGATAAGAGACATCATGGTTTCTACCACAACCAATAGGGTGCAGCTATGATGTTCGGACACACCATCACACTATGGTGTTCCAGGCGGCATTAGTTGTGAAACAATTTCCACAATGTCTTAATTGTGTACCAAACACGTAACTCAGATATTCATCTCTATGATCATATCATAGACATTTTATCTTCTTGTCATGACGATCTTCAACTTCACTCTGAAATTACTTGAACCTTTCAATAATTCAGACTTGTGTTTCATCAAGTAAATATACTTAGAATCAACTCAAATCATCTGTGAAGTAAGAGCATAACGATATTCACTGCGTGCCTCAGCACTCATTGGATTGCACACATCAAATGTATTACTTCCGACAAGTTGCTCTCTTGTTTCATCTTACTGAAAACGAGGCCTTTCAGTCATCTTGCCAATGTGGTATGATTTGCATGTCTCAAGTGATTCAAAATCAAGTGAGTCCAAATGATCCGTCTGCATGGAGTTTCTTCATGCGTATAAACCAATAGACATGGTTCGCATGTCTCAAACTTTTCAAAAAAACAAGTGAGTCCAAAGATCCATCAACATGGAGCTTCTTCATGCATTTTATACCAATATGACTCAAATGGCAGTGCCACAAGTATGTGGTACTATCATTACTATCTTATATCTTTTGGCATGAACATGTGTATCACTATGATCGAGATTCAATAAACCATTCATTTTAGGTGCAAGACCATTGAAGGTATTATTCAAATAAACAGAGTAACCATTATTCTCCTACAATGAATAACCGTATTGCGATAAACATAATCCAATCATGTCTATGCTCAACGCAAACACCAAATAACAATTATTTAGGTTTAACACCAATCTCGATGGTAGAGGGAGCATGCGATGCTTGATCACATCAACCTTGGAAACACTTCCAACACATATCGTCATCTCACCTTCAGCTAGTCTCTGTTTATTCCGTAGCTTTTTATTTCGAGTTACTAACACCTAGCAACCGAACCGGTATTTTAATACCCTGGTGCTACTAGGAGTACTAGTAAAGTACACATTATAATGTATATCCAATATACTTCTATCGGTCTTGCCAGCCTTCTCATCTACCAAGTATCTAGGGTAGTTCTGCTTCAGTGACCCTTCCCCTTATTTCAGAAGCACTTAGTCTCGGGTTTGGGTTCAACCTTGGGTTTCTTCACTAGAGCAGCAACTGATTTGCCATTTCATGAAGTATCCCTTTCTTGCCCTTGCCCTTCTTGAAACTAGTGGTTTTACTAACCATCAACAATTGATGCTCCTATTTGATTTCTACTTTTGCGGTGTCGCGAATAGCTCAAGGATCATCATATCTATCCCTGATATGTTATAGTTCATCACGAAGCTCTAGCGGCTTGGTGGCAGTGACTTTGGAGAACCATCACTATCTCATCTGGAAGATTAACTCCCACTCGATTCAAGCGATTGTAGTACTCATACAATCTGAGCACATGCTCAACGATTGAGCTTTTCTCCTTAGTTTGCAGGTTTAAGAAACTTGTCAGAGGTCTCATACCTCTTGACGTGGGCACTAGCCTGAAGTCCCAATTTCAGTCCTTGGAACATCTCATATGTTCTGCGATGTTTCAAAAACGTCTTTGGTGCCTGAATTCTAAACCATTTAGCATTACGCACTGAACTATCATGTAGTCATCAAAACATGTATGTCAGATGTTCGCAACATCCACAACCGACGCTCGAGGTTCAGCACACTGAGTGGTGCATTAAGGACATAATCCTTCTGTGCAGCAATGAGGACAATCCTCAGTTTACGGACCCAATCCGCATAATTGCTACTATCAACTCTCAACTATATTTTGTCTAGGAACATATCTAAAACAATAGAACCAAAGCGTGAGCTACGACATAATTTGCAAAGACCTTTTGACTATGTTCATGATAATTAAGTTCATCTAATCAAATTATTTAATGAACTCCCACTCAGATAGACATCCCTCTAGTCATCTAAGTGATGATCCGAGTCAACTAGGTCGTGTCTGATCATCACGTGAGACGGACTAGTCATCATCGGTGAACATCTTCATGTTGATCGTATCCACTATACGACTCATGTTCGACCTTCCGGTCTCTTGTGTTCCGAGGCCATGTCTGTACATGCTAGGCTCGTCAAGTCAACCTAAATGTTCTGCATGTGTAAATCTGGCTTACACCCGTTGTATGTGAACGTTAGAATCTATCACACCCGATCATCACGTGGTGCTTCGAAACAATGAACTTTCGCAATGGTGCACAGTTAGGGGGAACACTTTCCTGAAATTTTATGAGGGATCATCTTATTTATGCTACTGTCGTTCTAAGCAAATAAGATGTAAACATGACAAACATCACATGCAAATCATAGAGTGACATGATATGGCCAATATCATCTCGCGCCTTTGATCTTCATCTTTGAGACGCGGCATGATCACCTTCGTCACCGGCATGACACCATGATCTCCATTATCGTTTCTTCATGAAGTTGTCTCGCCAACTATTACTTCTACTACTATGGCTAACGGTTAGCACTAAAGTAAGTAATTACATGGCGTTTTCAATGACATGCGGGTCATACAATAAATTAAGACAACTCCTATGGCTCCTGCCGGTTGTCATACTCATCGACATGCAAGTCGTGATTCCTATTACAAGTACATGATCAATCTCATACATCACATATATATAATTCATCACATCCTTTTGGCCATATCACATCACATAGCATACCCTGCAAAAACAAGTTAGACGTCCTCTAATTGTTGTTGCATGTTTTACGTGGCTACTATGGATTTCTAGCAAGAACGTTTCTTACCTACGCAAAAGCCACAACGTGATATGCCAATTTCTATTTACCGTTCATAAGGACCCTTTTCATCGAATCCGATCCGACTAAAGTGGGAGATACAGACACCCACTAGCCACCTTATGCAACTAGTGCATGTCAGTCGGCGGAACCTGTCTCACGTAAGCGTACGTGTAAGGTTGGTCCGGGCCGCTTCATCCCACGATGCCGCCGAATCAAGATAAGACTAGTAACGGCAAGTAAATTGACAAAATCGACGTCCACAACAACTTGCGTTCTACTCGTGCATAGAAACTACGCATCACCAAGATCAATCTATGGAGAGACTAGCAACGAGAGAGAGGGGAGTGCATCTTCATACCCTTGAAGATCGCGATGCGGAAGCGTTAGAAGAACGCGGATGAAGGAGTCGTACTCGCAGCGATTCAGATCGCGGTTGATTCTGATCTAAGCGCCGAACAACGGCGCCTACGCGTTCAACACACGTACAGCCCGGGGCCGTCTCCTCCTTCTTGATCCAGCAAGGGGAGAGGAGAAGTTGAGGGAGAGCTCCGGTAGCACGACGGCGTGGTGGTGGAGCTTGCAGTTCTCCGGCAGGGCTTCGCCAAGCACTACGGAGGAGGAGGAGGTGTTGGGGAGGGAGAGGGCTGCGCCAGGGGAAGGGGTGCGGCTCCCATGCGCCTCCCCACTATATATAGGGGTGGAGGGGGCTGGTTTCTTGCCCTCCAAGTCCATTGGGGAGTTGGCAAAGGTGGGGGAAAGAAATCCCATCATTTCCCTTCCCCACCGATTGTTATCCCCCTTTTAAGGGATCTTGATCTTATCCCTTCGGGATATGATCTTATTCCTTCTAAGGGGGGATCTTGGTGCGCCTTGACCAGGGGTGTGGGGCCTTGCCCCCACTAGCCACGTTCATGTGGGTCCCCCCATGCAGGTGGGCCCCACTCCGGAACCTTCTATAACCTTCCCGGTACAATACCGAAAAATCCCGAACATTTTCCGGTGGCCAAAATAGGACTTCCCATATATAAATCTTTACCTCCGGACCATTCCGGAACTCCTCGTGGCGTCCGGGATCTCATCCGGGACTCCGAACAACATTCGATAACTGCACACTAATTCCCATAACAACTCTAGCGTCACCGAACCTTAAGTGTGTAGACCCTACGGGTTCGGGAATCATGCAGACATGACCGAGACAGCTCTCTGGCCAATAACCAACAGCGGGATCTGGATACCCATGTTGGCTCCCACATGTTCCACGATGATCTCATCGGATGAACCACTATGTCGGGGATTCAATCAATCCTATATACAATTCACTTTGTCAATCGGTACTTTACTTGCCCGAGATTCGATCGTCGGTGTCCCAATACCTCGTTCAATCTCATTACCGGCAAGTCACTTTACTCGTTTCGTAATGCATGATCCCGTGACTAACTACTTAGTCACATTGAGCTCATTATGAGGATGCATTACCGAGTGGGCCCAGAGATACCTCTCCGTCATACGGAGTGACAAATCCCAGTCTCAATTCGTGCCAACGCAACAGACACTTTCGGAGATACATGTAGTGTACCTTTATAGCCACCCAGTTACGTTGTGACGTTTGGCACACCCAAAGCATTCCTACGGTATCCGGGAGTTGCACAGTCTCATGGTCTAAGGAAATGATACTTTACATTAGAAAAGCTTTAGCAGAGGAACTACACGATCTTGTGCTATGCTCAGGATTGGGTCTTGTCCATCACATCATTCTCCTAATGATGTGATCCAGTTATCAACGACATCCAATGTCCATGGTTAGGAAACCGTAACCATCTACTGATCAACGAGCTAGTCAACTAGAGGCTCACTAGGGACATGTTGTGGTCTACGTATTCACACATGTATTACGATTTCCGGATAACACAATTATAGCATGAACAATAGACAATTATCATGAACAAGGAAATATAATAATAACCACTTTATTATTGCCTCTAGGGCATATTTCCAACATTGGGCCCTCTACTAAGCCAATTTATTGAACCTCCATTGTTATTATACTCTTGGGATTCATTGAGATGAACCGCCATAGGGATGACCCGGCCCTTCCTGGGCGGGTCATACCCGATAGTTATATCCCCAACATTAGGCCCCAGGTTGATTTGAACTTGTTCATATCAATCTTAAACACTTCAGGAAAAATCCTTCTCCGTCTTACTGTAAAATATTGTAACCCGCCATGACGTCATCTCCGAAAATTGTGGTAACCCGCCGTGACGTCACCTGCGATTAATGCTTTACAGAACTCAAATCTTGAAAAATCTCTTTCTTTACAGACCCTTCCGAAAATCGAGGCGCCCGCGCTGTCACTTATCCATTTTCTGTCTCCTCGATTCTCGTGCCTGCCTTTTATCCTTTTGGCCTTATAAATAGGGCCTCGAGCCCACTTTCTCATTCTCCCCGTTCTCTGTCTCGCCTTCTTCTTCTTCTGGCACACCAACCCGTACGAACTCCGCCACCGTCGACCTCCGTCTCCGACCTCAACTCCGGCCACTGCATCACCCTGAACGAACCAGAAAATAGCGGCGCTTCTCCGCTGTCCCATCGGCATCAGTAAGTCCTCCTTTCCTTTGCCATAGATCTATCATTAGGGTTTCAGTGTTCATCGGTGTTCGTCGGTGTTCGTCGCCGCCCTTCTTTATCTTTGTCTAGATCCATGGATTAGATCCAAAAACCACATAAATCTTGTGCAGTAGTAATTTTAGCACTTGTTTTTGACACTAGAATATATACTCATCGCGACAGATCCCCTCTGAGGCACCTCTGCTTTTCCACTGCCGCCACTGTAGGTTTCAAATTTATCCCCTTTTTCTGAACAGTTGCAGATCCAAACCTATAACTTTAATCTGTGAAACTTGTTTATCCAACACTTAGTAGAATTTTACTCTTTGCCAGATTTTGAATACCTGCACCTCTCATGGCGGCTTACACGTCCGACTTACAATTATTCATATACCATTAGTCCTCACTTAAGCCTCCATTCTAAATGTATACTGTTAGCGCTGAACCTGTGATTTCACCAATTGACTTGAACCGGAAATTTTTCTTTCCTTTAGGCTCTTTTTCTTTCACTATGCCGCCCAAAACAGTCTTCACCTGCAACTGGGTCCCCTCCATCGTCACCGAGGGCACATTTAAGGACTTTGTCAAGGTCGGGTATCTGCCCGCAAAGAGTGTGATGCATTACCGTGCTCCTGACCCTGGCGAAGAAAAACCTCAGCTGAAAGATGGCGAAGTCATTGTTTTTACTGATCATATGAACCCGGGCTTCTCACCACCCGGCTCTAAATTCTTCCGGGACATTCTGCACTTTTTTCAACTCCATCCTCAAGACATCGGACCCAATTCCGTGTCAAATATCTGCAACTTTCAAGTCTTCTGTGAAGTATACTTTCAAGAAGAGCCCAGTGTCGATCTCTTTAGGGAATACTTTTATTTGAACCGCCAGACTGAATACACAAATGGACCCAGTTTAGAACTTGGTGGAATCTCCATTCAGCGAAGAAGAGACACCATCTTTCCTTACGCATTATTGCCGAGTCACCCCAAAGACTGGAATAAGACATGGTTTTATTGCAAAGATACTTCTCCGGCTGAAGAGAATCGATTACCGGGTTATCGCCTTGAACGCCTGGACCCAAAGCATAATCTGCCAGAAAAACATACTACTGTTGAACGGAAAAGAATTGCCCCTGCTATTGTGAAGGTTAAAGCTCTACTAGGAAACGGGTTAACTAGCGTTCACTTAGTCAGATGTTGGGTTTCCTGGCGGATCATACCCTTGAGCCGCCGCACCGGCTTAATGTGTACTTACACTGGTGATGTAGAGGATTCACTGCACCATAGCTCTGCACCATTAACTGATGAAGCAGTAAATGAAATGGTTAAATCTCTTCTGAATGAGGACCCGGAAGATTGTGTTAAAGTGGGTCTGGCCCCTTTCTGCAAGCTTAACCCGCCACCAGATGTGAGTCTCTGAATTTACTTGTCTCGACCTCATCATTCAAATACCTTACTGACTCAACCCTTAATAACCTTTATAGGCTAAGTCTGATTTTTTGAAAGTGGAGTATGATCATGAAGCTGTTAAAAAGGCCAGGGCCGTCAAGAAAGCCGCCAAAAAAACCACCAAGAGGAAAAAGAAACCAAGTGCCTCTGACCTGCTTAAGCTGGATGACACCTCTAAGTCGGAGGTAGCCCTTGACTCCCTTGGCTCTTTTTTCAATTATCTTATTGACATTGATTACTCTCAGGATGACACGGGAGCCAGCCAAGCAATTGAAGAAGAGGTAATGATTATTTCCTCCGACTCAGAGCCTTTGCCAAGACCGAAATTCCGATGAGTAACCCGGAAAGTAAGATTTTCACACCCCTTAGCTTATTTGGATCCTCACTTTCTTTTGAAGCAACAACAACACGAGAGTCGCCGCCAGACCCGGACCAGTGGAGGTGATGAGTTATCCTCCGGCTTACCGAACACTCCTGCCCCTCGAAAACGTCGAAACGAGCTTCCTTTTTAATTACTCTTTTTGTCTGTTTGGCAGATCTTATCTGCATACCTTCTGACCACGTTGTTAACTTTTAATCAGGAACTTGCCCGCTCTTCCTCTGGCGACTAATCGCAAACTGAGTTGTCGGCTTTCAAAACTGCCCCTGGGTAATAGCAACTAATTTTACTCTGTAACTCTTCATACCCTTATATTTACACTAACTTGTCATAATCCGCTTAGTGCACAAGCGAAACCCAACAAGAAGGCGAAGCTGAACAAACTAACTGAAGCACCGAAACATGCAGAGCCGGAGCCACAAGCCTCTGTTCCTAAGGCTTCTGACAAACAGCCGGAAGAACCTGTTACCGTCACTCTGCCCGAGATTCCAGATCTCATTGTCAATGACAATGCACTTAATCCTTCCAATCATGCACCCTCAAGCTCACTTAAGCCGTCAGAAACTCATGACGATGATGTGTTGATTACTGGCACCGGCTTTGTAGAGCCGGGAAATCCAATAGCTTTGGCTAAACATACTGCTAAGCGAGAGGTTATTGAAAGGCGAAAGATGAAGTTTGACATCTCCCATTATCCACAGCTGAGCAGCAGTGAGATCCTCTCTGGTTATCTCAGCCAAGTACACTCCAGCCGCGATCTTGAAGTTGATATGGTGAAACAGATGCACCAAAAATATGAGGTATGACTTCCAGCTTTAAGTAATTTATATGCATATCCTGCCAGCCCCCAAGTCTACTGGCTATGACAAGATTGAATAGGTTGTAGACTTTAGAAAAATCCATAAACTTCTGTCCTAGAATCCCTCCTTGTCCGGTTTAAATGTAAACCGGATGTTTGCACAAGTTGAGTTTTGCACCCGTAGCCCCCAAGGGCCGGTTTAATCCGTAGGAATGAGCCGGTCCTATTTATCATTGTAGAAGGAAGGAGAACTTAACTGCATAGCCCCCATGAGCCGGTTGGGACTGTTTACAGTACACCCGACGCAGTATGAAGAAGATACAAGCGATATGCATTAGCCCCCAAGTGCCAAGTGGTCTTTCTTGCAAAGTACTTGGGACTTTATTCATAAGAGCCGTTGTCTTGAAAAATTGCTTCGATAGACATTAGCCCCCAAGTGTCAAGTGTTGTTGCTGGCAAAAGACTTGGGACTTGTGTTCTTGTAATCTTGATATAAATGTTGATAACCCCATACTTTGTACAGGCCACCACTACTGAACTCGAGTCCCAGTTGAATGATGCTAAGACCCGGCTGTCGACTGAGGAAACTAAGACCCGGAAGGCTGAGTCAAAATTCCAGTTTAGCGTGGCTGAGTCGGAAAAACTGAAGACCAGCTTTGAGGCAGAGAAAAAGACTTGGGCGGATGAAAATACGGTTTTAACACAACGTGCTGAGAAGGCAGAGGCAGTGCTTCAAGAGGTGTCCACTGAGCTCACCGGTTTAAAACACCGTGTGACTCAGATGGTTTCAGCTTTCTTTGGTGAGCCGTCTTGCCAATCATCACAATTGAAGTATTTATTTTGATCATATAACCCGCCATTTAATCATTCTACAATATATCCAGGTCCCAGGAGCAACAATCTCAATCAAGATATGCTTGTGAAGCTTAAAGCTATCTATACACTTGTCGAGCAGCTGTACACCGGGACTCAACATGCATTAGCCGCCATTTCACCAACAGGTCAAGCACCAACTATGCTGATAGATGTTTTGAAGAAAATGTTTGTGCTGCCTGTAAGATTTGAGGAGATAAAGCGATCATCTGCAAGAGCCGGTGTTGTGACGGCTTTAAGTCGGGCCAAGGCATGGGTACCAGAGCTTGACCCGTCTGAGGTGGCCACTGGTTACCCAAGCTTGAAAGAAGATGGTACACCTTTTGATCAGAAAGACTTCTCAGCTCGTGTAAAGGAAATTCGTACAATGGCCACTCTTATTGCCAATGATTCGGACCTTTCCAAGTACCATCCGGCTTATAACCAGGAGAACCAAAAGATGCCAACCCCGGCTTACAAAGTGATGGACTTAATCCCGCCAATCCGTAAGCACACATTTGCTCCTGAAGTCGATCCGTCTGAGCTTATAGATGATGAGGCTGAATTTGAAGCTTTATCTAGCATCGATTGGTCATCACCAACTTTTCAGACGGCGAAGGAAAACGAAGAGCCGGCAAAGGATGATGCAGAAGACTCCGAGCAGCAAGGCCAAGAAGATTGAACCGTCGGGCGGTTCTAAACACTTGATCTGTTCAAAAACACTTTGATCTTATTTGGCCCATGGAGGCATGTAATAGGGTAGTAAAACTTTGAGTTTACCGTGCCATCGTGCGCATTCTGCTTTGAATGAAACTGTTGATCCACTGATGCTTATAATATCAGCTTGTTGATTCTGTTCCTGTGATATTTGACCACACTATTGGTGGACCAAGCCAGTGTAAGAAGGGTGATAACCCAAAATTCGAGCACTGGCAACTATCATAGATTGCTGGTTTATGAACAAAACCAGGCTGGGTTAATAAACTCCGGATATTATCATATCTCATACTGGCGACCTATAGTCAAAAGCCAGGCCGGGTTAATAAACACTGGATATTATCTCATCTCATACTGGCGACTTATAGTCAAAAGCCAGGCCGTGTTAATAAACACCGGTGAATCATAAAACATTATAAGCCTCATTAAATAAACCTCAAAAGATTTGTCGAATAGAAACAAATGAAAAATGAGGCTTTCATGGGCCGCCAGGCCAACGAGTGCTTTCACGGGCTGCACATGCCACTGAGTTAAACCGTTTTACAAACCTTATAAGATGGACCTCACATAACCAATCGTTGTTTTAACTTTGACAAGTTCAGGGTCTGCATAAGATTGACTTGTCAGACGTTCGGCGG
The DNA here is from genome assembly GCF_018294505.1 of Triticum aestivum. Classification (NCBI taxonomy): domain Eukaryota; kingdom Viridiplantae; phylum Streptophyta; class Magnoliopsida; order Poales; family Poaceae; genus Triticum; species Triticum aestivum. The sequence continues at coordinate 525,207,456 of NC_057802.1, forward strand.
GTCATTCCAGGAATACCTGGGCGGAGTGGCTTACTTAAAAAGGTAGGATAACCTGGGGTTTTAGGTGAATACACCTGGCTTTTAAGCCTATCACAAGGGTTATAGCAACTCTTGTTCTTTAGAACAAAAGAGCCCCCAAGCAATATTTCTGAGCTATGCTCAATGGCCACCTATATTTGAGTTGTGCTTTTGCAACAGACTCTCATTGGTCCCTTTAACCTGGGTAGCAAGCCCCCAAGTTTTTTTTCATATGTGGCCTATAAGTCGGATCAAAGGGTAATCATAACTTTGCTCTATAAAGCAGAAGCCCCCAAGTGACCAAAAACTCTTTATTTAAAGATAAAACGACAGAGGCCCTGCTTTAACAGGGATGCCGGCTCTATTATATTGATCATAATATATACATTGTCAAAATATGTACATCAGAAGAGCCAGTGGCTCAGGTGTAGTAAGGCCGAAGATGAGCAATATTCTATGGCCGGTGGGTCTCCTCCTCCGACTTACGTGAGTCTTTGTGCTCTCGAACATCGATAAGGTAGTATGACCCGTTGTTCAGATTCTTGCTAACCATAAAGGGTCCTTCCCAAGGTCGGGATAACTTGTGCATATCAGTCTGATCCTGGATGAGCCAGAGCACTAAGTCACCTTCCTAAAAGGTTCTGGTTTTGACCCAGCGGCTGTGGTAACGACGTAGGTCTTGCTGATAAATCGCCGACTGAGCCGCCGCGAGATCACGCTCCTCATCCAACAGGTCAAGTGCGTCTTGACGTGCCTTTTCATTGTCAGCTTCCACATAAGCCGCCACCCGGGGTGAATCGTGACGAATGTAACTAGGGAGAACCGCCTCTGCTCCGTAAACCATGAAGAAAGGTGTGTAACTGTCAGGACCGGTTTTCCAATGAAACATTTATTGAGAAACCAACCCTTTCATCGAACCAGCATAGAAGAATCCTTCTTACTGGTAGACAAATCCTTGATACAAAAATCCAGAAGTACTAAATATTATACAGGGTTGAGCTGAGGCTGCTCAACAATTTATTACAAGCACGCCGATATAATACCTAAAGGTGGATATGACACAAAGGGGTATGGTGGCATAACCACTGACTCGTAATAAGAGTGGTGGTGGATATGTCACAGTGAAGTGGGTGACTTGACTCCTAAATCTTACAACTCATCGAGCGCCGGAGTGGGGCTTGATGACTTTTATTCTGGGTAGCGGAAGCATGTATAATACAAGTGACCAATTCCAGGATCGCACGGGACTGACTGGGACTCCTCTAGGCGTCAGACTCGCTATCGAACTCTTCATCCATAAGATCGCCTTCGTCAACATCTGGCAAAATCAACAAGCCAGGTGAGTACTTTGAAAGTACTCGCAAGACAGTTTGGACATAAGATATAACAAATGCAAACATGATGCACATGAGCAGATTAGAAAGGCGCACTCAGATAATGAAGTTGCACAGCATGATAAATAAAAAGGAAGTCAGGCGGTAGTCCTCCCGAAATCCCAACAAAATGACTGAAGACCGATCGGGTGTCTGAAGCGACGCCTCGAAAGGTAAAAGTAAAATGACAATGCCACAGTCGGGTGTCAAGGCGACACCACATAAAGGGCTCATAATATAAACGACAGTGCGTGCCACAGTCGGACGTCTAAGCGACATCGCATAAAGGGCTTATATCAAAAGTAAATAACAAGGGTGCCACAGTCGGATGTCTGAGCGACATCACATAAAGGGCTTATATCAAAAGTAAATAACAAGAGTGCCACAGTCGGACGTCTGAGCGACATCACATAAAGGGCTTATAAATAAAAGGAATAACAAGCATGCCACAGTCGGACGTCTGAGCGACATCACATAAAGGGCTTATATCGAAAGTAAATAACAAGAGTGCCACAGTCGGACGTCTGAGCGACAGCACATAAAGGGCTTATATCAAAAGTAAATAACAAGAGTGCCACAGTCGGACGTCTGACCGACATCACATAAAGGGCTTATATCAAAAGTAAATAACAAGAGTGCCGCAGTCGGACGTCTGAGCGACATCACATAAAGGGCTTATATTTCATTATTCGACTTCAAGTAGCTCACGCACTTAAGTCATCTCAAGGGAATACTCATGTAAGTAATAATAAACTGGTTAGTCCATCCACAGGAATAACGTTCAACCTGGTTTACCACTCATGTTTATTCACCGGGGATTTCCACTAAGACTGACACAGAGACTGACGCTGAGACAGACACAGAGACTGATACTGACACTGAGATGGGTATGTTGACCAAGAACCTTGACCATGGACATGATTACTCGGATGGTTTTGACTCTGCAGAGTTTGTACTTTTAACCACAGCCAACGGATTTCAGTAGTCACAAAGGACTAGTTCCGTTTACGGTATTTTAGGAGAAACACATCTAACCAGTAAACACCCATTCCACATTCCGCTGCCAGGAATCACCCTAGGCAACGTTCAAGAAAAACCTTAAGACGGGGAGGCTACAACCTCGCGTAGCATGGGATCAAACTTATATCACGCGCTCTAAGGGCTGCCCCCCTCTCGGTCCCAACCGGAAACACCCATGCCCCCTGACCGGATGACTGGCTTTAATCCAGGGCCATGGAACCCTCATCCCGGCCCCTCTCTTTGGTGTGTACGAGGAAAGAGGTTTGCAACTTACTAGACCGTATTCTTTGCAAAAAACATGTGGTAGCACAAAAGGGGACGGACGGTAACGTGGCTTGATCCACATTAACACGGGAGCTTAACGGTTGACATAAGACTGGCATGCTTCAACAGTACCATCTTAACACCTTTCATGTCACCACATGATTATGTTATCACCCATCAAATGATCACATCAAGTATCGAAACATACTGGTAGTTGCCTTGCATGCAAGATAACACTCACTGATGCTCATATAAACATGCCATGAACTAACTATTCAAGCAAACATGCAAAACACTTATCATATCAAAGGTTCAAACGTGCTTGCCTGGTTCGGAGTAGTCGGAGTCTAGCTCGGCGAAGTTCGCGGCTCCATCACCTCCTCCGGTATCTATGGTATTAGGAGAACGCGTACTAACGTGAATACCAAGTGTGTATAAAAGTTGTTCCAAATATTTTTCAAATAAATACTATAAAAACTAGACAAAAAGATAAAACTGACAGAAGAAGAATCAACTAAAAAGCATCTTTTGTTTAAAAGATATAAAGGTTTTAGTCCAAGGACTAATCTGTGATGAAACAGAAAAGACCCCGGGGCTAGTTTGAAAAAGCAGAAAACATTTCGGTTGGAAGTACGCCAGCCCAGAAGGAAAGCGTACTTTGCCCGAAGGCGTTTTCAGAAAACGTTTCAAAACAGAAGAGGAGAGGCTGACGAGGGGGTCCCACCCATCAGGTTCAAACTTTGAAACAGAGCTCGCCGACGCCGAGGCTCACGGTGGTCGCCGGCGTTGATCCACGGCGAGGTAGGGGGATCGGAGGGTACCTACGGGTTCACGGTGTCTTTCTGCGTCGGTGGGTGGTGGACTTGGTCGTCGGCGAACACCACGCCGACGGTGGCTTTAACTCCGGCAGACTGTGGTTCGGGCGAGGATGATACTCTCCGACGGGAGCTGCAACCTTCAAATTAGGGCGCGGGTTAGAGAAGTGGATGCACTAGAAGGCTACTGGCATGGGTTGAGAGGCGGGAGTGCACGCACTTGAGCAAATCTTGCCGGATCCCGAAGCGGATCGGGGCGGCCGGAGTCGGGGAAGAAGGCCTCCCAGAGGTCTCCCCAGTGGCTGGGTGTGGTTCTGGTGAGGTGGAGTGATGGTGCTTGGTCGAGATCGAGCTCGGGGCTTCCTTTTATAGCCGATCCGAGGCGGTTGCCGTGAACGTGATTTCTCCGGTGAGGATTACGGCGAGGCTGTGGTCGGACGAGAGGTTTAGGGGGCTGGGCAGCAGCGGATTGGTTCACTGACTCCGTTTCACAGTTAATCTCGGTCGGACTTGGGCGATACTCCAGCCCTCGACGGAACGGCCTCACCGGCTCGTCGGCGACAGTGGGCGTGCTCTGCGCCACTCAGGCAACGGTGACGGTGCTGCAGCGTGTCCAGAGAAGAGGACGGCCACGTGGAGGCTCCTGGTGGTGTGGGCGGTGCTGGACGGCGCCGTCCCTCGCTGCGCCTCTCTGGCAGCCGCAGCGAGTGCTGCTGCCGCCGCTCACGGGGGCGATGCTCCTCTGCCAGCTCACCGCCGACGCCCGCAACCGTCCAGGCGACCATGCGGCGCGGTGGATAAGAAGGAGGAGCAGGGAGCAAGAGACCAGCGCGAGTACTGGCGAGATGGACATCGCGGTTCTGAAGAAAACGACACCGTTGACTGAAACTGAACACTGAATACTGAACCTGCACAGAAACAGTGCATGCCACCTGTTCGATGAAATGATTCTGGCTTGTGGGAAATTTTTCTGGTGCTGATCTTTGGTGGAGAGGTCTCTTGATGCATCTGGAGGCCTCATGATTTTTCTCAGAATTTTTGGAGAAGAAAATAATGGATTTCACCAAAAATGACAAATCTGGTCCAAACTTGCAGTAAGCAAATTTTGAAAATTTTGAACTGTGGACCAGTGGATCTTCATGGATCTTGGTTGAGGGTTCTAAGGACTAGCCAGGGAAACTTTTTGGAATCAAAACTCAAAGGAATTCTAGTGGTTCCTTTGTAAATCACTTAGGGCTAAAATAAAAGGCAGAAAAGATTTTTGATTTAAAATAAATAGAAATAAATTCAAGGGGCAGTTAAACTTGCTGGATTTGAAGCTTGACTTGACACAAAGTGGGAAGATGGCTTTTGGGAGGGAGATTTCAACTTAGTCATGGCAAGAGATAATTTTTGAAAGGGGAAGAATAAACCCAAAAATTTAAATAACCTCCTTCCCATGAAAAAGGAAATTAATAAAACCAAATAAAATTTTTGGGGTGTCACAACACCTACCCCCCTAGGAAAAATCTCGTCCCCGAGATTTCGGCTAATCGTCAAATAGGTGCGGGTACTCTGCCTGAAGAAAATCCTCTCTTTCCCATGTTGCTTCATCCTCGGTGTGATTGCTCCACTGAACCTTGAAAAACTTAATTGTTCTCTGACGGGTCCTCCTTTCGGACTCCTCCAATATTTTTATTGGTCGCTCCCTGTAGGTGAGGTCTGGTTGCACGTCAATGCTCTCATGAGATACATGCTTTTCCGGGTTGCTTACACATTTCCTCAACTGTGAGACGTGGAACACGTCGTGGACGTCTGACAGCTCTTTGGGTAGGTCTAGCTGGTAGGCTATTGTGCCTCTTCGTGCAACCACATAGAAGGGTCCAATAAATCTTGGGGCTAGCTTTCCTTTAACTTTGAACCGTTGCAGGCCCCTCATAGGAGATACTCGTAGATACACATATTCACCGGGTTCAAAGCTGACTTCACGATGTTTTCGATCGTAATAGCTCTTTTGTCGGCTTTGGGCTGTCTTGAGTCGGTCCCTGATTTGCCTAACTTTCTCCTCGGCTTCCTTGAGCATGTCAGGGCCGAAGATACGACTGTCACCTATTTCTGACCAATTTAATGGGGTACGACATCTCCGCCCGTACAATGCTTCAAAAGGTGCCATTTGTAGACTGGTTTGGTAGCTGTTGTTGTATGCGAACTCGGCATATGGCAAGCTTTCTTCCCAACTGGTTCCATAGGTGAGAACACATGCTCTCAGCATGTCCTCTAGGATTTGGTTCACGCGTTCAGTTTGTCCATCAGTCTGGGGGTGGTACGCTGTACTGAATGCTAGTTGAGTTCCCAGAGCTTGTTGTAAATGATCCCAAAATCTAGAGACGAATTGAGTGCCCCGGTCGGATATTATAGTCTTTGGGACTCCATGCAGACAAACTATACTGGAGAGATAAAGTTTGGCAAGCTTCTGAGTGGAGTAGGTTGTCTTTACGGGAATGAAATGTGCTACCTTGGTTAATCTATCTGTGATGACCCATATGGCATCATTCCCGTGTTGGGTCTGAGGTAGTCTGACAATAAAATCCATTCCAATTTCGTCCCATTTCCACTCAGGTATCCTGTTTGGCTGTAATAGCCCTGCTGGCTTTTGGTGCTCAGCTTTAATGCGCTGACACGAATCAAAACATGCAACGAAGGTGGCTATATCCCTCTTCATACCGTGCCACCAAAACTTTTCCTGAATGTCCTTATACATTTTGGTTCCTCCAGGGTGGATTGAATATGGAGCGATGTGGCCTTCGGTTAGAATTTGCTGTTTGAGGTCCTCAATGTTTGGTACGCAAAGTCTGTCCCCGTACCATAATACTCCCTCATTGTCTACGACGAATTCTGAAGCTTTGCCAAGACTCACTTTTCTCTTTATACCTTCGATGCTGGGATGTCCATGCTGAGCCTTCTTAATCTGTTCCATTAGGGTGGGCTGTATTTCCAAATTTGACACGCTGCCCTCAGTGACCATTACCAAGTTGAGTTTGGTGAACTCTTGCTGAAATTCGGGACTCAACTTTTGTAGACTGTCGTTGCCCGAGCTGGGGTTCCGACTAAGTGCATCTGCCACTACATTCGCTTTTCCTGGATGGTAGTGAATGCCGACATCATAATCCTTGACTAATTCCAACCAGCGTCGTTGCCGTAAATTGAGTTCTGGTTGTGTGAAAATATATTTAAGGCTTTTATGATCCGTATATATTTCACAACGATTCCCCAGCAAAACGTGCCTCCACTCTTTGAGTGCATGGATGACTGCTGCCAATTCCAAGTCATGAGTAGGATAATTTTCTTCATGCTTTCGTAGTTGCCTGGAAGCATATGCCACAACTTTGCCGTCCTGCATCAATACGCACCCGAGGCCCTTCCGGGATGCGTCACAATACACTTCAAAACTTTTGTGTATGTCTGGCACAACCAATACCGGTGCTGTCGTTAATTTCCTTTTGAGTTCTTGGAAACTTTTCTCGCACACTTCAGTCCATACAAATTTCTTATCCTTTTTGAGTAACTGTGTCATTGGTTTTGCTATGGTGGAGAATCCCTCAATGAACCTTCGGTAATATCCAGCCATTCCTAGGAAACTTCGTACATCTGTTACGTCGGCCGGTGGTTCCCAGCCAAGTACGGCCTTGACTTTTTCTGGGTCCACGACAACACCTTCTTGGGTCAATACATGGCCTAGGAAACCAACCTGTCTTAACCAAAATTCACATTTGCCGAATTTGGCGTATAATTTATGTTTCCTTAATTCTCCTAGTACAGTTCGGAGATGTTCAGCATGTTCTTCTGGTGTCTTAGAGTATACTAGAATATCATCAATGAACACCACAACAAATTTGTCCATAAATTTCATAAATACCTTGTTCATGAGGTGGACAAAATATGCGGGGGCGTTGGTCAGTCCAAACGGCATTACTGTGAACTCATATAATCCGTATCTGGAGGTGAATGTTGTCTTAGGGATATCTTCTGTTCGAACCTTTAATTGATGATACCCCGATCTTAAATCAATTTTCGAGAAAACCTTGGCTTGTGCGAGCTGGTCAAATAGATCATTTATCAGTGGCATCGGATATTTGTTTTTGATGGTGACCATGTTGAGTGCTCGATAGTCAATACATAATCTTAGTGTCCCATCCTTTTTCTTTGCAAATAATACTGGTGAACCCCAAGGTGAGGAGCTGGCTCGTATAAATCCATTGTCCAGTAATTCTTTTATTTGCTTCTTTAATTCTACCAACTCGGATGGTGTCATTCTGTAGGGTTTCTTGTAAATGGGGGTGGTTCCAGGTGCTAGTTCAATGCTGAACTCTATTTCCCGGTCTGGTGGCATGCCTGGTAGTTCTTCGGGAAATACGTCAGGGAACTCACACGCCACTGGAACTTTTCTTAACTCTGAAATGTCCACCTTGTTCAACTTTGGTTGTCGTGACCTTGGTCTTTCTTGAGCTGCAACTTTTATTGTCTTGCCGTGATGATGAGTGAGAATTACAGTCCGATTGAAGCAGTCGATAAATCCCTTGTTGGTGGTTAACCAGTCCATTCCTAGGATAACATCCAGTCCCTTATTTTCCAACACGATGAGATTTGCCTGAAACTTTAGTCCTTCAAACTCAATAATCACACCTTGGCAGTAACTCTGAGTGATTTGCTTATTCCCGGGGGACTTGATGATCATGGATTTTTCCAAAGGAAGCATCGAAAAATCATGTTGCAAAACAAAACTCTTTGAAATGAACGAGTGAGAAGCTCCAGAATCAAACAAAACCGTGGCAGGTATTGTGTTGACAGGGAACGTACCGAGTACGATATCTGGGGCATTCTGTGCTTCCTCCTTGGTCACATGGTTCAAGTGACCCTTCTTGTGATTTTTATTGGGGTTAAAGTTGTTACGCTTGGGAGCTGGATTATTTCCACCGTTGTTCGGCTTGGGGGCCGAGTTCCTTGGCTTTGGGCACTGTTTGGCATAGTGTCCTTCCTCTCCACAAGCATAGCAAGTAACACCTGGGCGATACGTAAAATCCTGTCCCTTGCATAAAATATTTGGTTGGGCTTGGAACATTGGTCGTGGATTTGTTCGCTCCATTTTTCTGAAAATCAGTCTTGTTCCGGTTGTTGCGAGCATGAGTAGTCTTGTCCCTTTTGCGCTTGCGAATATCCTCCAAGCTACAGCGCTCATTTTCCAATGTAATAGCCTTGTCACAAGTGTTTTGAAATCTGGAAAGGTGTGTACGACCAGCTGGCATTTAAGTGCTGGTGCCAGACCGTCCAAAAATTTCTCCATCTTTTTATTTTCAGTCATATGCTCTTCGTTGGCATAACGAGATAATTGAGTAAACTGACTATTGTACTCAGTCACTGTCATGCTCCTCTGCTTGAGGTCATCAAACTCCCTTTTCTTGATCTTCATAATGCTCCTGGGAATGTGCGCCCCACGAAAACCTTCTTTAAATTCTTCCCAGGTGATGTTATTTTCATTGGGGTGCATGTGTAGAAAATTCTCCCACCATGATGCAGCTGCTCCAGTGAGGTAGTGAGGTGCATAAAGTACATTCTCACGGTCTGAACATTGTGCAATAATTAATTTCCTTTCAATGTCTCGAAGCCAATCATCGGCCTCAAGCGGCCTATCAGTGTGAGCGAACGTTGGGGGACTTGTCTTTTGTAGTTCAGACAATTTGGAATGCGGCTGGTATGGTTCACGGTGATTTCCCATAATGATAACATGATTCATCATTTCTTGATGCTGCTACTGGCTTTGCTCATAAAGGCGCCATACTTGAGAAAATGCTGCTTCACTGCCTTGCTGACTTGACTGCCCCTGTGTGAAGTTGTTGCTTGTCTGGGTACCATAATTTTCTTCCGGCGGACTTGGCATGGAACGAGTCCAGGGACGAGGCATTTTCCACTCTGGGGTATATTTGCAAAACTCATGAGAAAAATCGCGTGGCACAAACAATAATTTTGCAAAGGCGAAATTTAAAAGACTCCAAGATTTTGCAAGAAAAATACTTGATTGCGCATGGAGAAGGACTGCTCAGTACATATCTTACACGCGAGTCGTAATTATACAATACATCACTCAGGATGTGCGTACACATTCCTGACATGTTATTTAGGCTAGTGCACTTCTCTGAGTTCCTACATGATGCGCACACAAGCTACTTCTCACCAAAACTATATACATATAAACATATCACACAAGCTGGCACATCGCACGGCAGCTAGTCGCACTCAGTCGGAGATGGTGAAAACTTCCTTCGGCCTGCCGAGGGTAAGACCCAGTGGTGCAGGAGACTCAACCTCCTCCTCACTAATAGGCTCCAGGTGCGAAGTACTGAGTTGAGGAGTTGGTGCGGGTGCAGAAGGTGGTGCAGCTCTGATTGGAGTAGGAGCAATGACTTGGTCAAACTCCTCAGTGGTAGGCAGGCGGCGAGCGGTGGCTAAAATGGCAGGTGCATAGGATGCTGAGGACGAGATGAAAGTCAGCGGCGGTGCCGTGTGGAGAAGCTCCCTCCTGTTGGCGGAACAGCCCTGAACTGAGTCCATACGGGCAGCCACAAGGTCGTCCACGAGGTTGTCAAAAGCTGCCTCAAGAGCTTTGAGATATTCAACAAGCATCTCAATAGCCTCATCTCTCTCTCCCCTAGGGCAAGCGAAAGCATAGTGACAAGTATACGGCACATGGCATGGGAGGTAGCGGTAGCGACGAGTCTTCATCGTAGGAAGAACATCCCGAAGACGAGCTATCGCCTCACGGGCAGCCATCTGCATGGCATGCCTCTCCGTAGGCATGGCCCTTCCCACAAAATGGAAGTGGCGAGACGCAGAACGTCCTCCCTTGAATTGCACCGCGGCCTGGTGCATAGACACGCTGTCGCTGATCTTGTGCTGGTAGAGTGTGAACTCTGGACGAGTCGATGGCCCGATCGCGAGCTTGGTGATGGAGACGAGAAGCTTGATAAACCCCTCAGGTACATTGGCGAACACCTGAGATTCGCAGTTGCTGCCAGCCATCTACAAAGGTAGACAAAAATTCCAAATAGTCAAATCATAAATTTATGATGACCAACAGAAAATTGCTACATTTGCAAAATGTTGAAAAAGCACTAAAAATGCTAATAACCGATTAGCGATCCCACCTAGTGGCTTCCTACAGTCAGCCTGGCTCTGGTACCAAGGTTGTCAGGACCGGTTTTCCAATAAAACATTTATTGAGAAACCGACCCTTTCATCGGACCAGCATAGAAGAATCCTTCTTACTGGTAGACAAATCCTTGATACAGAAATCCAGAAGTACTAAATATTATACAGGGTTGAGCTGAGGCTGCTTAACAATTTATTACAAGCACGCCGATATAATACCTAAAGGCGGATATGACACAAAGGGGTATGGTGGCATAACCACTGACTCGTAATAAAAGTGGTGGTGGATATGTCACAGTGAAGTGGGTGACTTGACTCCTAAATCTTACAACTCATCGAGCGCCGGAGTGGGGCTTGATGACTTTTATTCTGGGTAGCGGAAGCATATATAATACAAGTGACCAATTCCAGGATCGCACGGGACTGACTGGGACTCCTCTAGGCGTCAGACTCGCTATCGAACTCTTCATCCATAAGATCGCCTTCGTCAACATCTGGCAAAATCAACAAGCCAGGTGAGTACTTTGAAAGTACTCGCAAGACAGTTTGGACATAAGATATAACAAATACAAACATGATGCACATGAGCATATTAGAAAGGCGCACTCAGATAATGAAGTTGCACAGCATGATAAATAAAAAGGAAGTCAGGCGGTAGTCCTCCCGAAATCCCAACAAAATGACTGAAGACCGATCGGGTGTCTGAAGCGACGCCTCGAAAGGTAAAAGTAAAATGACAATGCCACAGTCGGGTGTCAAGGCGACACCACATAAAGGGCTCATAATATAAACGACAGTGCGTGCCACAGTCGGACGTCTAAGCGACATCGCATAAAGGGCTTATATCAAAAGTAAATAACAAGGGTGCCACAGTCGGATGTCTGAGCGACATCACATAAAGGGCTTATATCAAAAGTAAATAACAAGAGTGCCACAGTCGAACGTCTGAGCGACATCACATAAAGGGCTTATAAATAAAAGGAATAACAAGCATGCCACAGTCGAACGTCTGAGCGACATCACATAAAGGGCTTATATCGAAAGTAAATAACAAGAGTGCCACAGTCGGACGTCTGAGCGACAGCACATAAAGGGCTTATATCAAAAGTAAATAACAAGAGTGCCACAGTCGGACGTCTGAGCGACATCACATAAAGGGCTTATATCAAAAGTAAATAACAAGAGTGCCGCAGTCGGACGTCTGAGCGACATCACATAAAGGGCTTAAATTTCATTATTCGACTTCAAGTAGCTCACGCACTTAAGTCATCTCAAGGGAATACTCATGTAAGTAATAATAAAACCGGTTAGTCCATCCACAGGAATAATGTTCAACCTGGTTTACCACTCATGTTTATTCACCGGGGATTTCCACTGAGACTGACACAGAGACTGACGCTGAGACGGACGCAGAGACTGATACTGACACTGAGATGGGTATGTTGACCAAGAACCTTGACCATGGACATGATTACTCGGATGGTTTTGACTCTGCAGAGTTTGTACTTTTAACCACAACCAACGGATTTCAGTAGTCACAAAGGACTAGTTCCGTTTACGGTATTTTAGGAGAAACACATCTAACCAGTAAACACCCATTCCACATTCCGCTGCCAGGAATCACCCTAGGCAACGTTCAAGAAAAACCTTAAGACGGGGAGGCTACAACCTCGCGTAGCATGGGATCAAACTTATATCACGCGCTCTAAGGGGTGCCCCCCTCTCGGTCCCAACCGGAAACACCCATGGCCCCTGACCGGATGACTGGCTTTAATCCAGGGCCATGGAACCCTCATCCCGGCCCCTCTCTTTGGTGTGTACGAGGAAAGAGGTTTGCAACTTACTAGACCGTATTCTTTGCAAAAAACATGTGGTAGCACAAAAGGGGACGGACGGTAATGTGGCTTGATCCACATTAACACGGGAGCTTAACGGTTGACATAAGACTGGCATGCTTCAACAGTACCATCTTAACACCTTTCATGTCACCACATGATTATGTTATCACCCATCAAATGATCACATCAAGTATCGAAACATACTGGTAGTTGCCTTACATGCAAGATAACACTCACTGATGCTCATATAAACATGCCATGAACTAACTATTCAAGCAAACATGCAAAACACTTATCATATCAAAGGTTCAAACGTGCTTGCCTGGTTCGGAGTAGTCGGAGTCTAGCTCGGCGAAGTTCGCGGCTCCATCACCTCCTCCGGTATCTATGGTATAAAGAGAACGCGTACTAACGTGAATACCAAGTGTGTATAAAAGTTGTTCCAAATATTTTTCAAATAAATACTATAAAACACTAGACAAAAAGATAAAACTGACAGAAGAAGAATCAACTAAAAAGCATCTTTTGTTTAAAAGATATAAAGGTTTTAGTCCAAGGACTAATCTGTGATGAAATAGAAAAGATCCAGGGGCTAGTTTGAAAAAGCAGAAAACGTTTCGGTTGGAAGTACGCCAGCCCAGAAGGAAAGCGTACTTTGCCCGAAGGCGTTTTCAGAAAACGTTTCAAAACAGAAGAGGAGAGGCTGACGAGGGGGTCCCACCCGTCAGGTTCAAACTTTGAAACAGAGCTCGCCGGCGCCGAGGCTCGCAGTGGTCACCGGCTGTGACGCCCCCGATTTGACCGTACACTAATCTTGCACGCAAATGTGTACGATCAAGATCAAGGACTCACGGGAAGATATCACAACACAACTCTAAAACATAAATAAGTCATACAAGCATCATAATACAAGCCAGAGGGCTCGAATACAAGTGCTCGATCACAGACGAGTCAGCGGAAGCAACAATATCTGAGTACAGACATAAGTTAAACAAGTTTGCCTTAAGAAGGCTAGCACAAACTGGGATACAGATCGAACGAGGCGCAGGCCTCCTGCCTGGGATCCTCCTAACTACTCCTGATCGTCGTCAGCGGGCTGCACATAGTAGTAGGCACCTCCAGTGTCGTAGGTGTCGTCGTCGACGGTGGCGTCTGGCTCCTGGACTCCAACATCTGGTTGCGACAACCAGATAGAAAGGAAAGGGGAAAAGAGGGAGAGAAGCAACCGTGAGTACTCATCCAAAGTACTCGCAAGCAAGGAGCTACACTACATATGCATGGGTATAGGTGTAAAGGGGCATATCAGTGGACTGAACTGCAGAATGCCAGAATAAAAGGGGGATAGCTAGTCCTGTCGAAGACTACGCTTCTGGTCATCTCCATCTTGCAGCATGTAGAAGAGAGTAGATTGAAGTCCTCCAAGTAGCATCGCATAGCATAATCCTACCCGGTGATCCCCTCCTCGTCGCCCTGTTAGAGAGCGATCTCCGGGTTGTATCTGGCACTTGGAAGGGTGTATTTTATTCAGTATCCGGTTCTAGTTGTCATAAGGTCAAGGTACAACTCCGGGTCGTCCTTTTACCGAGGGACACGGCTATTCGAATAGATAAACTTCCCTGCAGGGGTGCACCACATAACCCAACACGCTCGATCCCATTTGGCCGGACACACTTTTCTGGGTCATGCCCGGCCTCGGAAGATCAACACGTCGCAGCCCGACCTAAGCACAGCAGAGAGGTCAGCACGCCGGTCTAACCCTATGCGCGCAGGGGTCTGGGCCCATCGCCCTATGCACACCTGCACGTTGCGTACGCGGCCGGAAGCAGACCTAGCCTAGTGGCGTTCCAGTCCAATCCGGCGCACGCCACTCAGTCGCTGACATCACGAAGGCTTCGGCTGATACCACGACGCCGGGATACCCATAACTACTCCCGCGTAGATGGTTAGTGCGTTTAGACCAAATGGCCAGACTCAGATCAAATACCAAGAACTCGTTATGCGTGTTATGTCGAAGTAACCGCGGACGCCGTCCAGGGCCAGGCCGACCTCTCACCTAGGCGGTCTCAACCTGCCCTATCGCTCCGCCACAAAGATCCACTTGCGGGTACTCCTACGAGCCGACCCGACTTTAGTCACCACATGTGTCATGTATATAGTATATAAGTATATACCCGTGATCACCGCCCAGGTGATCACGGCCCGATAGTATAGCACAGCAGACGGACAAGAATGTAGGGCCACTGATGGAAAACTAGCATCCTATACTAAGCATGTAGGATTGTAGGTAAAGGTAACAACAGTAGTAGCAAGGATAGGCTATGCATCAGTATAGGATTAACGGAAAGCAGTAACATGCTACACTACTCTAATGCAAGCAGTATAGAGGACAATAGGCGATATCTGGTGATCAAAGGGGGGCTTGCCTGGTTGCTCTGGCAAGTAGGAGGGGTCGTCAACTCCGTAGTCGAACTGGGCAGCAGCAGTGTCAGTCTCGTAGTCTACCGGAGAGAAGAGGGGGGAAGAAACGGTAAATACAATGCAAACATAAGCATGACGATGCGTGACATGACAATGAACAGTGCGAGGTGTGTCCTAACGCGACAGTAGGTGGTACCGGCGAAGGGGGGGGACATCCGGGAAGTATTCCCGATGTTTCGCGATTTCGGACAGACGGACCGGAGGGGGAAAGTTGCGAGTTCGATATGTTAGGGAGGTGTGGTGGACGAATGGATTGCGTATCCGGATTCGTCTCGTCGTTCTGAGCAACTTTCATGTAGAAAGTATTTTCATCTGAGCTACGGTTTATTTTATATGATTTTCTAAAGTTTTAAATCATTTTAGAATTTATTTAATTAATTTAATTCAACATTATCCAGAACAGTGCACGCTGACGTCATCATGACATCAGCATGATGTCAGCAGTCAACAGAGGTGTTGACTGGTCAAACTGACATGTGGGTCCAGTGGGACCCACCTGTCATTCTCTGTTTAGATTAATTAGGAATTAGCTAAACTAATTACTGTTTAATTAAACTAACTAGTTAATTAGATTAATTAAATAGGATTAATTAACCTAATTAATTAATTAATAATTAATTTTATTAATTCATTTTTATTTTTATTTATTAATTTTTTATTCCTTTTTTTAATTGACGTTCTGGGCGCTGGGCCCCATTTGTCATCGGTACACGGGACAGCGCCAAGTTGTCAAAGGCCCCTGTGGCCTTAGCGGGCACGGGGCGCCGCGCGGCCCGAGCGGGCGCACGCCCAGG
>NC_057802.1:525223543-525224214 GCF_018294505.1 Triticum aestivum
CCCGGCAGGGCGCCGGAACAGGGGAGGCCGGTGGTCGCGGCCGGAACGGCGACCGGCGAGCAGTTGGAGAGGTGCAGAACGGCGCACGTGGGGGGTGAGCGGAGGTAGCCGCATGGGGAGGTCAGTACGGCGTGGTGGCGGACGCCGGTGGAGCCGCGAGCGGCGGCATGTGGGGAGGCGCAGGGCGTGGGCGAGGCACAGGCGCGGTCGGCGCGGTGCGTGCTGCGGCAAGGCGGGTGACGGCTGGCGTGGAGCTCGGGCCGCAGCAGCAGGGAGCATCGCGGGAGGACGGTCGCGGCGTGCAGGGTCGGGGCGCAGCAGGGGGACATGGCGGGACGCAGCCAGGAGGCGGCTGGAGCTAGCAGGTGGCGTGCGCGTGCGGGACGGCGAGGGCGCGCGCGTGCGCTGGACGAGGCCGCGGCCATGAGCGCGCGGGTGGACGGAGCCGGTGACAGAGATCGAGGGGAGAGGAGGCCGGTGGCCTCACCAGCGTTGTAGGGACGAGGAGCGGTGAGGCTTGGTGAAGCTGCTCGGGGGGGAGATGAGGATGACGGCGGCGACGGTTGACGGCTCCGGCGAATGGCGCTCGGCGACGGCGGTTCATGGTGGCGTCGAGGTCGTGCCCGGATCCACGAGGAGGGGTGAGGATGGGGAGGCGAGCGACGGGGTCG
>NC_057802.1:525224306-525231533 GCF_018294505.1 Triticum aestivum
CGCCGGATACGACGAGCGGCGCTAGGGGAACGCCGACGGTGAGGTGGGCAGCGGGGCACCGGGGTCGGAGCTCGATCTGGATCGAGGGAGGGAGAGGGAGGAGAGGGGATCGTGCGGGGGGGAACGACGGGGTGTCGGTGGAGTGGATAAGGGGAGTGGGGGGCGCAGGGTGGGCCGGCCCATTCGGGAGGCTGGGGGCCCGCGTGGATGGCCAGCTGGGCCAAAGGGCCCAGCGGGAGGGCTCCCTTTTTTTGTATTTGCTTGTTTTCTGTTTTATTTCTTTTGTTTATTTTCCATTTCTGTTTTATTTAATTTTACAACACGTAAGAATTTTATAAATTTGTGTTTTCTTTACTATTATTATTTTTGTAATATTCGGCACCGCCCGAGCATTTTTGTTTCCACTTCTGAAAACTTTAATTGTTTGACTTATTTTGAATTTAAATTTTGAAACGTTTTCAAATCATTGCGAGGTTAGCAACAGTAACCAAAGTGACGTGGCACGATTAGCGTGGGATTACTGTAGCATGATTATCCGGGCGTTACAAATCTCCTCCACTACAAGAAATCTTGTCCCGATATTTAAAGGGTGTAGTAGGGGGAAAGACTCGGGAAGGATGGAGCTCAACACAAGATAGGTACCTGGGGACTATCCCAGTGAACGTGGCACAGAGGCAACTCTCGAGTGGAAATTTAAGAAAATCATCGAGAGCAAGGTAAGAAGGTGCAATAATAAGCTTCACGGGTAGGCAATTGTTCGTTGCCTGAAACAGAGGGTGAAAGGGGGTTCAGAGCAATGGGAATAAGTAATTCATCTGGTACCAGAATAGATCACTAGGAAGGTGGCTCGTGATTTACATACGAAGCCAAGTGCGAGGAACAATTTTGGAAAACAGGGATGTACAGGAGAGTCAGGTCTCGATCCTGTGGAACTGTGGGTTATGGGCCCACCATGTGGTTTAAAGCATAAAGGGGGGCTGACATCTTGCACGGTCATGATAGCAAGGCATGTCAGAGGGTAGCCTGTCCATTATGTCGGCAACAACATCGATACCAAGGGAGAGGGACGAAGAGAACCATTTTCCTTCTCGTTGAACGAGGTGGACCAATAGGTAAAGTTCTCATCCATCCGTGGTTACCGGAATGCTATCAACAAATGCAACAGGGTCTTACTGACACGGTTGTACATCAAGGTGTTTAGATAAGCAGAAAAATATTACTGCTTAGATCATATAGATCACAAGAAACGTTAAACCAACCAATGGAAAGGAAAATATGATTATCAGATTAAACAGAACAATGGAAAGGAAAATGTGTTTGAACACATATTTCAAGGGTATATCCTTCCCAAGGACAATGGTTAGAAGAGAACCATTTAGATTAGGGAAGAGGAAGTTCATGACATTACCCAAAGAACGGTGTTTGAATAATTGATAACGAAAATTTAGCATTGTGCTTCAAATGTTTTTATTGAAGATCGGAGTAACACAGACATGCTTCGAGATAGCATTGACATGGTCAACAGGTGAAGATCAGACTTTGGAAACAAAAAGGATCCATCAGGAACAACTTATAGAATAAGTTTTACAATTTCCTCATGGAAGCATGGATAACCTTGCTGAAAAGGAATCTATAACAATAGGGCCTCTAGGCATGATATCACCCTACTGGGTTATATAAAGACCAATGCTATGACTCTTGGAAAAATGCTCCAACCATCATATCTGACCGAGATTCAGATCTGATTGGTGTCAGGATACCTCAGACTCAGGATGCCTGAGAAGAAAAGGTGCAAAACAAATTGACGAGACGACATTGTAAGATTCTCGGGAAATTTACTACGAAAGCGGGTTCCGAAACAAAAGCTCATCATTAAACCAATGAAGGGAAAAGGTGGTAGCTGATGAACTCAGCGACAATTCATCGAGACTTCCAAAAGATGGGTTTCCACAATTATGTGAACAAGGAGATAACATTAGTCAGTGCAAATGATATAATGATGTATGCTCGAGGAAAACATACACAGTTAAACATTGGTTGAAAGGTGCACCCGAAATATGGGCTTAAGTAGCATGATCAATATTAGAATGGTGGTTCGATAACCAATGGTCTAAGAATGAAATATCGACCATTAACTTCGAAGCAATAGGGTTGCTAGAAGGGCAGAATCCAAACAACACAGTTCACCTGTTGGTATCCCGATTAGAATCAACACGTGAACCTGGAATGAATGGAGATGGCGAGAAGTATTACTATATCAGGAATTCTTAAGAGGTGGGGCAATCCTCACAACATCCTTGACATGAAGGACAGTAATACTTCAATGTAGAACATAACATAAGCTAGATAGGAAAGAGCCCCATAACATGATCAAGTCTGAATTGGAGGGGGGGCAATAACGTTGCCGATGATAACACAAATCATCGAGGGGCAAGGATGGTATTTCTCATCCTGAATTTTGACTGATATCCTCGAAGAGCTCAAAATGTTGGTGCTGATCACGACACATTTGTCGAGAGATTTCATGAAGATGTAATCTATCGGCGATGACATCAAGTCAGAGGAATGATGAAAGCGAAAGGTTATTGGAACCACGAGTAGGACACAACTCGAAATCAAGTTTGTTGTTTGAGGTGAACGATAAGACGAGGAAGATCGACGCAAGATTAGCTCACTGTCGAAATTTGTGCGCGGGAAAGGACCAGGTAGCGCAGTTAAAATCGGCACGATAATGACATAGCCGAGCAGGCTAGGGATGACGTGATTGAGTACGAACTCGTAAGCAAAGGAGATTACTAAGAGTTGTTTAATCGTGATGCGGACTCGATTCAGTTATCGATGTCCTTGAGTGTTTAATAACTCGGAGCCTGTGAAAAATTGGAGTCAATGAGAATGTAATACTTGATGGAGAACTCATAAGAAGTTATGCAGTTCCGTGATAATCTCGAGATACCAGGGGGTAATACTCGAAGACAAACCAAAGTAGAGGTTGGACTGGGGTATTGCTCTTACAGAAGACAAGTGCTTAAACTTGTACGAGAAATGATATTTAAAGGAGAACATGGTCGGAACCACGATTGCAAAAGGATCAATACACAGATACTAGACGATATCATATCAAGGAAATAGTTATTATTACAAGAAGCTTCTAAGATAGGATCTACATCGCGTCCATGTGCATGAACACAAAGTTCAAGGTCGACTCCCACTTCTCCAATGCATAACCTTTCATTCACTTCTCGCATTCGATAAAGGCATTAGTGTTGAAAGTTTTACCTGGTGAAATACCAGATGAGTATGGCCCGTGAAATCTTTCGGGCTCACATAGATTAGGTAAGGCATTGGTTCAACCCATCGAGGCATCTTAGGAACATATACCACAATTTTTTTGGGAGTAATTAACACAAGCTCGAATGTAGAGCATGGTTCACAAAGCAGAGGATACAATTTACCAAAGGCATCATGTATCCGAGGAAAGGCTCACAAGCTTATTTAATATGAAGGACATTGTCGGATAAAATCCGACAAAAGGGTCTGGTGGTCCACAAGGGATCGGATGTGAGCATCAGTACTAAACCAGAGGAAGAAAGAATGCCAGGAGATCAGGTTATAGAAACAACTGACTAACTCAAAACTCACATGTAAAGGAATTATAGTTTCCAATCAAAGGATCAGAAGCAAATGCTCTGATTAAGGATGGATAACTTGAGTAAGCTTAGGGGTACAAACGACGACAATTTGATTGGTCGAGATCCAGCTCATGTTAAAAATGATGTCTGAGCCGGAAGGATGAATTCTAGGATCTGATTGAGGATTGCGAGCATTCGCAACAAATTGGATCAACGGACTCAAAATGATAATGGCAAGAGATGCCAATAATATTACGAGACTTAAGATTAATCATAATGCAAGTAAGCAAGAATTTCAAGAGTAAAAAGGCTCCTGAAGATTTTCGAAGATCGAATGATATTTTGAACACTTTCGTGAAATACTTGAATCAACTGGGGGTGAGCGGATACTCGGTAAGTGCGAGAATTATCCATAGGGGTATTCAGGTGACAAAGAACTGTATAGCAGTAAGCTCAAAGGATTCTTGGAACAACGGAGAGCGGTTCGGGGCATCTTGTATCAACAAGATCAACTTGGAATAGAATTAAGAACGACGGGTGTATGTATTTATCCATAGATCAGTGGTAGGGAATTGCAAAAGCAACGTGCACAAAGTCTCGAGAACATCGGAGAATATTTGAGGGCACCTTGTAATAACAAGGGCAACTGGGGATCAAGGTATGAACGATAAAAGTATGTATTTATCCATAAAGATTTATCGGTGATAGGGATCGCAATGGCGAAGGGCACAAGGGTCTCGGGAAAGCATCAGAGAGTGTCTTCAGAATCTTCTGGTGCAGCAGGCGATCATATGGCCGGAAGGGGCTCTCCGGGAGAAAGTATTTACGAGAACCTACAGTTAGTCTTTTTAGCAAAATCATTTAACCCGGATAGGAGAGAGTTCAGAGTCCCAGAGTAAAGGTCGAGGAATAAAAGATCCTATTACCACCCAATGGCGACGTGGGCCCGTAAGACACACAGCCATGTTAGTAAAAGTTTTTCAATGACTAGACTCGACTTCGGCCAAGGAGTTTCGAAGGGGGATTCCTACAGGCAGTCGGCTCTGATACCAACTTGTGACGCCCCCGATTTGACCGTACACTAATCATGCACGCAAATGTGTACGATCAAGATCAAGGACTCACGGGAAGATATCACAACACAACTCTAAAACATAAATAAGTCATACAAGCATCATAATACAAGCCAGAGGGCTCAAATACAAGTGCTCGATCACAGACGAGTCAGCGGAAGCAACAATATCTGAGTACAGACATAAGTTAAACAAGTTTGCCTTAAGAAGGCTAGCACAAACTGGGATACAGATCGAACGAGGCGCAGGCCTCCTGCCTGGGATCCTCCTAACTACTCCTGATCGTCGTCAGCGGGCTGCACGTAGTAGTAGGCACCTCCAGTGTCGTAGGTGTCGTCGTCGACGGTGGCGTCTGGCTCCTGGACTCCAACATCTGGTTGCGACAACCAGATAGAAAGGAAAGGGGAAAAGAGGGAGAGAAGCAACCATGAGTACTCATCCAAAGTACTCGCAAGCAAGGAGCTACACTACATATGCATGGGTATAGGTGTAAAGGGGCATATCAGTGGACTGAACTACAGAATGCCAGAATAAAAGGGGGATAGCTAGTCCTATCAAAGACTACGCTTCTGGTCATCTCCATCTTGCAGCATGTAGAAGAGAGTAGATTGAAGTCCTCCAAGTAGCATCGCATAGCATAATCCTACCCGGCGATCCCCTCCTCGTCGCCCTGTTAGAGAGCGATCACCGGGTTGTATCTGGCACTTGGAAGGGTGTATTTTATTCAGTATCCGGTTCTAGTTGTCATAAGGTCAAGGTACAACTCCGGGTCGTCCTTTTACCGAGGGACACGGCTATTCGAATAGATAAACTTCCCTGCAGGGGTGCACCACATAACCCAACACGCTCGATCCCATTTGGCCGGACACACTTTTCTGGGTCATGCCCGGCCTCGGAAGATCAACACGTCGCAGCCCCACCTAAGCACAACAGAGAGGTCAGCACGCCGGTCTAAACCTATGTGCGTAGGGGTCTGGGCCCATCGCCCTATGCACACCTGCACGTTGCGTACGCGGCCGGAAGCAGACCTAGCCTAGTGGCGTTCCAGTCCAATCCGGCGCGCGCCACTCAGTCGCTGACGTCACGAAGGCTTCGGCTGATACCACGACGCCGGGATACCCATAACTACTCCCGCGTAGATGGTTAGTGCGTATAGACCAAATGGCCAGACTCAGATCAAATACCAAGAACTTGTTATGCGTGTTATGTCGAAGTAACCGCGGACGCCGTCCAGGGCCAGGCCCACCTCTCACCTAGGCGGTCTCAACCTGCCCTGTCGCTCCGCCACAAAGATCCACTTGCGGGTACTCCTACGAGCCGACCCAACTTTAGTCACCACATGTGTCATGTATATAGTATATAAGTATATACCCGTGATCACCGCCCAGGTGATCATGGCCCGATAGTATAGCACAGCAGACGGACAAGAATGTAGGGCCACTGATGGAAAACTAGCATCCTATACTAAGCATGTAGGATTGCAGGTAAAGGTAACAACAGTAGTAGCAAGGATAGGCTATGCATCAGTATAGGATTAACGGAAAGCAGTAACATGCTACACTACTCTAATGCAAGCAGTATAGAGGAGAATAGGTGATATCTGGTGATCAAAGGGGGGGCTTGCCTGGGTGCTCTAGCAAGTAGGAGGGGTCGTCAACTCCGTAGTCGAACTGGGCAGCAGTAGTGTCGGTCTCGTAGTCTACCGGAGAGAAGAGGGGGGAAGAAACAGTAAATACAATGCAAACATAAGCATGACGATGCGTGACATGACAATGAACAGTGCGAGGTGTGTCCTAACGCGACAGTAGGTGGTACCGGCGAAGGGGGGAGACATCCGGGAAGAATTCCCGATGTTTCGCGATTTCGGACAGACGGACCGGAGGGGGAAAGTTGCGAGTTCGATAGGTTAGGGAGGTGTGGTGGACGAACGGAGTGCGTATCCAGATTCGTCTCGTCGTTCTGAGCAACTTTCATGTAGAAAGTATTTTCATCTGAGCTACGGTTTATTTTATATGATTTTCTAAAGTTTTAAATCATTTTAGAATTTATTTAATTAAATTAATTCAACATTATCCAGAATAGTGCATGTTGACGTCATCATGACATCAGCATGATGTCAGCAGTCAACAGAGGTGTTGACTAGTCAAACTGACATGTGGGTCCAGTGGGACCCACCTGTCATTCTCTGTTTAGATTAATTAGGAATTAGCTAAACTAATTACTGTTTAATTAAACTAACTAGTTAATTAGATTAATTAAATAGGATTAATTAACTTAATTAATTAATTAATAATTAATTTTATTAATTCATTTTTATTTTTATTTATTAATCTTTTATTCCTTTTTTTAAATTGACGTTCTGGGCGCTGGGCCCCATTTGTCATGGGTACACGGGACAGGGCCAAGTTGTCAAAGGCCCCTGTGGCCTTAGCGGGCACGGGGCGCCGCGCGGCCCGAGCGGGCGCACGCCCAGGGGCGAGCGGACCCGGCAGGGCGCCGGAACAGGGAAGGCCGGTGGCCGCGGC